>NW_028269988.1:2500-306915 GCF_054644295.1 Miniopterus natalensis
ACCCTAACCTACCCTAACCCTAACCCTAACCCTAACCCTAACCCTACCCTAACCCTAACCCTAACCCTAACCCTAACCCTAACCCTAACCCTAACCCTAACCCTAACCCTAACCCTAACCCTAACCCTAACCCTAACCCTAACCCTAACCCTAACCCTAACCCTAACCCTAACCTAACCCTAACCCTAACCCTAACCCTAACCCTAACCCTAACCCTAACCCTAACCCTAACCCTAACCCTAACCCTAACCCTAACCCTAACCCTAACCCTAACCCTAACCCTAACCCTAACCCTAACCCTAACCCTAACCCTAACCCTAACCCTAACCTAACCCTAACCCTAACCCTAACCCTAACCCTAACCCTAACCCTAACCCTAACCCTAACCCTAACCCTAACCCTAACCCTAACCCTAACCCTAACCCTAACCCTAACCCTAACCCTAACCCTAACCCTAACCCTAACCCTAACCCTAACCCTAACCCTAACCCTAACCCTAACCCTAACCCTAACCCTAACCCTAACCCTAACCCTAACCCTAACCCTAACCCTAACCCTAACCCTAACCCTAACCCTAACCCTAACCCTAACCCTAACCCTAACCCTAACCCTAACCCTAACCCTAACCCTAACCCTAACCCTAACCCTAACCCTAACCCTAACCCTAACCCTAACCCTAACCCTAACCCTAACCCTAACCCTAACCCTAACCCTAACCCTAACCCTAACCCTAACCCTAACCCTAACCCTAACCCTAACCCTAACCCTAACCCTAACCCTAACCCTAACCCTAACCCTAACCCTAACCCTAACCCTAACCCTAACCCTAACCCTAACCCTAACCCTAACCCTAACCCTAACCCTAACCCTAACCCTAACCCTAACCCTAACCCTAACCCTAACCCTAACCCTAACCCTAACCCTAACCCTAACCCTAACCCTAACCCTAACCCTAACCCTAACCCTAACCCTAACCCTAACCCTAACCCTAACCCTAACCCTAACCCTAACCCTAACCCTAACCCTAACCCTAACCCTAACCCTAACCCTAACCCTAACCCTAACCCTAACCCTAACCCTAACCCTAACCCTAACCCTAACCCTAACCCTAACCCTAACCCTAACCCTAACCCTAACCCTAACCCTAACCCTAACCCTAACCCTAACCCTAACCCTAACCCTAACCCTAACCCTAACCCTAACCCTAACCCTAACCCTAACCCTAACCCTAACCCTAACCCTAACCCTAACCCTAACCCTAACCCTAACCCTAACCCTAACCCTAACCCTAACCCTAACCCTAACCCTAACCCTAACCCTAACCCTAACCCTAACCCTAACCCTAACCCTAACCCTAACCCTAACCCTAACCCTAACCCTAACCCTAACCCTAACCCTAACCCTAACCCTAACCCTAACCCTAACCCTAACCCTAACCCTAACCCTAACCCTAACCCTAACCCTAACCCTAACCCTAACCCTAACCCTAACCCTAACCCTAACCCTAACCCTAACCCTAACCCTAACCCTAACCCTAACCCTAACCCTAACCCTAACCCTAACCCTAACCCTAACCCTAACCCTAACCCTAACCCTAACCCTAACCCTAACCCTAACCCTAACCCTAACCCTAACCCTAACCCTAACCCTAACCCTAACCCTAACCCTAACCCTAACCCTAACCCTAACCCTAACCCTAACCCTAACCCTAACCCTAACCCTAACCCTAACCCTAACCCTAACCCTAACCCTAACCCTAACCCTAACCCTAACCCTAACCCTAACCCTAACCCTAACCCTAACCCTAACCCTAACCCTAACCCTAACCCTAACCCTAACCCTAACCCTAACCCTAACCCTAACCCTAACCCTAACCCTAACCCTAACCCTAACCCTAACCCTAACCCTAACCCTAACCCTAACCCTAACCCTAACCCTAACCCTAACCCTAACCCTAACCCTAACCCTAACCCTAACCCTAACCCTAACCCTAACCCTAACCCTAACCCTAACCCTAACCCTAACCCTAACCCTAACCCTAACCCTAACCCTAACCCTAACCCTAACCCTAACCCTAACCCTAACCCTAACCCTAACCCTAACCCTAACCCTAACCCTAACCCTAACCCTAACCCTAACCCTAACCCTAACCCTAACCCTAACCCTAACCCTAACCCTAACCCTAACCCTAACCCTAACCCTAACCCTAACCCTAACCCTAACCCTAACCCTAACCCTAACCCTAACCCTAACCCTAACCCTAACCCTAACCCTAACCCTAACCCTAACCCTAACCCTAACCCTAACCCTAACCCTAACCCTAACCCTAACCCTAACCCTAACCCTAACCCTAACCCTAACCCTAACCCTAACCCTAACCCTAACCCTAACCCTAACCCTAACCCTAACCCTAACCCTAACCCTAACCCTAACCCTAACCCTAACCCTAACCCTAACCCTAACCCTAACCCTAACCCTAACCCTAACCCTAACCCTAACCCTAACCCTAACCCTAACCCTAACCCTAACCCTAACCCTAACCCTAACCCTAACCCTAACCCTAACCCTAACCCTAACCCTAACCCTAACCCTAACCCTAACCCTAACCCTAACCCTAACCCTAACCCTAACCCTAACCCTAACCCTAACCCTAACCCTAACCCTAACCCTAACCCTAACCCTAACCCTAACCCTAACCCTAACCCTAACCCTAACCCTAACCCTAACCCTAACCCTAACCCTAACCCTAACCCTAACCCTAACCCTAACCCTAACCCTAACCCTAACCCTAACCCTAACCCTAACCCTAACCCTAACCCTAACCCTAACCCTAACCCTAACCCTAACCCTAACCCTAACCCTAACCCTAACCCTAACCCTAACCCTAACCCTAACCCTAACCCTAACCCTAACCCTAACCCTAACCCTAACCCTAACCCTAACCCTAACCCTAACCCTAACCCTAACCCTAACCCTAACCCTAACCCTAACCCTAACCCTAACCCTAACCCTAACCCTAACCCTAACCCTAACCCTAACCCTAACCCTAACCCTAACCCTAACCCTAACCCTAACCCTAACCCTAACCCTAACCCTAACCCTAACCCTAACCCTAACCCTAACCCTAACCCTAACCCTAACCCTAACCCTAACCCTAACCCTAACCCTAACCCTAACCCTAACCCTAACCCTAACCCTAACCCTAACCCTAACCCTAACCCTAACCCTAACCCTAACCCTAACCCTAACCCTAACCCTAACCCTAACCCTAACCCTAACCCTAACCCTAACCCTAACCCTAACCCTAACCCTAACCCTAACCCTAACCCTAACCCTAACCCTAACCCTAACCCTAACCCTAACCCTAACCCTAACCCTAACCCTAACCCTAACCCTAACCCTAACCCTAACCCTAACCCTAACCCTAACCCTAACCCTAACCCTAACCCTAACCCTAACCCTAACCCTAACCCTAACCCTAACCCTAACCCTAACCCTAACCCTAACCCTAACCCTAACCCTAACCCTAACCCTAACCCTAACCCTAACCCTAACCCTAACCCTAACCCTAACCCTAACCCTAACCCTAACCCTAACCCTAACCCTAACCCTAACCCTAACCCTAACCCTAACCCTAACCCTAACCCTAACCCTAACCCTAACCCTAACCCTAACCCTAACCCTAACCCTAACCCTAACCCTAACCCTAACCCTAACCCTAACCCTAACCCTAACCCTAACCCTAACCCTAACCCTAACCCTAACCCTAACCCTAACCCTAACCCTAACCCTAACCCTAACCCTAACCCTAACCCTAACCCTAACCCTAACCCTAACCCTAACCCTAACCCTAACCCTAACCCTAACCCTAACCCTAACCCTAACCCTAACCCTAACCCTAACCCTAACCCTAACCCTAACCCTAACCCTAACCCTAACCCTAACCCTAACCCTAACCCTAACCCTAACCCTAACCCTAACCCTAACCCTAACCCTAACCCTAACCCTAACCCTAACCCTAACCCTAACCCTAACCCTAACCCTAACCCTAACCCTAACCCTAACCCTAACCCTAACCCTAACCCTAACCCTAACCCTAACCCTAACCCTAACCCTAACCCTAACCCTAACCCTAACCCTAACCCTAACCCTAACCCTAACCCTAACCCTAACCCTAACCCTAACCCTAACCCTAACCCTAACCCTAACCCTAACCCTAACCCTAACCCTAACCCTAACCCTAACCCTAACCCTAACCCTAACCCTAACCCTAACCCTAACCCTAACCCTAACCCTAACCCTAACCCTAACCCTAACCCTAACCCTAACCCTAACCCTAACCCTAACCCTAACCCTAACCCTAACCCTAACCCTAACCCTAACCCTAACCCTAACCCTAACCCTAACCCTAACCCTAACCCTAACCCTAACCCTAACCCTAACCCTAACCCTAACCCTAACCCTAACCCTAACCCTAACCCTAACCCTAACCCTAACCCTAACCCTAACCCTAACCCTAACCCTAACCCTAACCCTAACCCTAACCCTAACCCTAACCCTAACCCTAACCCTAACCCTAACCCTAACCCTAACCCTAACCCTAACCCTAACCCTAACCCTAACCCTAACCCTAACCCTAACCCTAACCCTAACCCTAACCCTAACCCTAACCCTAACCCTAACCCTAACCCTAACCCTAACCCTAACCCTAACCCTAACCCTAACCCTAACCCTAACCCTAACCCTAACCCTAACCCTAACCCTAACCCTAACCCTAACCCTAACCCTAACCCTAACCCTAACCCTAACCCTAACCCTAACCCTAACCCTAACCCTAACCCTAACCCTAACCCTAACCCTAACCCTAACCCTAACCCTAACCCTAACCCTAACCCTAACCCTAACCCTAACCCTAACCCTAACCCTAACCCTAACCCTAACCCTAACCCTAACCCTAACCCTAACCCTAACCCTAACCCTAACCCTAACCCTAACCCTAACCCTAACCCTAACCCTAACCCTAACCCTAACCCTAACCCTAACCCTAACCCTAACCCTAACCCTAACCCTAACCCTAACCCTAACCCTAACCCTAACCCTAACCCTAACCCTAACCCTAACCCTAACCCTAACCCTAACCCTAACCCTAACCCTAACCCTAACCCTAACCCTAACCCTAACCCTAACCCTAACCCTAACCCTAACCCTAACCCTAACCCTAACCCTAACCCTAACCCTAACCCTAACCCTAACCCTAACCCTAACCCTAACCCTAACCCTAACCCTAACCCTAACCCTAACCCTAACCCTAACCCTAACCCTAACCCTAACCCTAACCCTAACCCTAACCCTAACCCTAACCCTAACCCTAACCCTAACCCTAACCCTAACCCTAACCCTAACCCTAACCCTAACCCTAACCCTAACCCTAACCCTAACCCTAACCCTAACCCTAACCCTAACCCTAACCCTAACCCTAACCCTAACCCTAACCCTAACCCTAACCCTAACCCTAACCCTAACCCTAACCCTAACCCTAACCCTAACCCTAACCCTAACCCTAACCCTAACCCTAACCCTAACCCTAACCCTAACCCTAACCCTAACCCTAACCCTAACCCTAACCCTAACCCTAACCCTAACCCTAACCCTAACCCTAACCCTAACCCTAACCCTAACCCTAACCCTAACCCTAACCCTAACCCTAACCCTAACCCTAACCCTAACCCTAACCCTAACCCTAACCCTAACCCTAACCCTAACCCTAACCCTAACCCTAACCCTAACCCTAACCCTAACCCTAACCCTAACCCTAACCCCTAACCCTAACCCTAACCCTAACCCTAACCCTAACCCTAACCCTAACCCTAACCCTAACCCTAACCCTAACCCTAACCCTAACCCTAACCCTAACCCTAACGCTAACCCTCAACAATACCCTAACCCTAGGTTCAATCGGAACCCTAACCGGAACTCTAACCCTAGCCCTCAAAATAACCCTAACCCTAGGTCCAATCGGAACCCTAAGCGGATCTCTAACCCTAGCACTCAACATATCACTAACCCTAGGTCCAATCGGAACCCTAAACGGATATCTAACCCTAGCCCTCAACATAACCCTAACCCTAGGTCCAATCGGAACCCTAAACGGATATCTAACCCTAGCCCTCAACATAACCCTAACCCTAGGTCCAATCGGAACCCTAACCGGATATCTAACCCTGGCCCTCAACATAACCCTAACCCTAGTTCCAATCGGAACCCTAACAGGATCTCTACCCCAGTCCTCAACATAACCCTAACGCTAGGTCCAATCGGAACCCTAACCGGATCTCTACATCTCGCCCTCAACATAACCCTAAACCTTGGTCCAATCGGAA
The DNA here is from genome assembly GCF_054644295.1 of Miniopterus natalensis. Lineage (NCBI taxonomy): Eukaryota > Metazoa > Chordata > Mammalia > Chiroptera > Miniopteridae > Miniopterus > Miniopterus natalensis. Next base: position 8,881 of record NW_028269988.1, read on the forward strand.
CCCTAACAGAATCTCTAATCCTAGCCCTCAACATAACCCTAACCCTGGGTCCAATCGGAACCCTAACCGGATCTGTGTACCGAGCCCTAAAGATAACCCTAACCCTTGGTCCAATCGGAACCCCAACCGGATCTCTAACCCTAGCCATCAACATAACCCTAACCCTAGGTCCAATCGGAACCGTAACCGGATCTGTATACCTAGCCCTCAACATAACAATAACCCTAGGTCCAATCGGAACCCTAACCGGATCTGTATACCTAGCCCTCAACATAACCCTAACCCTAGGACCAATCGGAACCCTAACCGGATCTCTAACCCTAGCCCACAACATAACCCTAACCCTAGGTCCAATCGGAACCCTAACCGGATCTGTGTACCTAGCCCTCAACATAACCCTAACCCTAGGTCCAATCGGAACCCAACCGGAACTCTAACCCTAGCCCTCAACATAACCCTAACCCTAGGTCCAATCGGAAGCCTAACCGGATCTCTAACGCTAGCCCTCAACGTAACCCTAACCCTAGGTCCAATCGGAACCCTAACCGAATCTCTAACCCTAGCTCTCAACATAACCCTAACCCTAGGTCCAATCGGAACCCTAACCGGATATCTAACCCTAGCCCTCTACATAACCCTAACCCTAGTTCCAATCGGAACCCTAACAGGATCTCTAACCCAGCCCGCAACATAACCCTAACCCTACGTCCAATCGGAACCCTAAACGGATATCTAAACCTAGCCCTCAACATAACCCTAACCCTAGGTCCAATCGGAACCCTAACCGGATATCTAACCCTGGCCCTCTACATAACCATAACCCTAGGTCCAATCGGAACCCTAACCGGATCTGTGTACCTAGACCTCAACATAACCCTAACCCTAGGTCCAATCGGAACCCTAACCGGATCTGTATACCTAGCCCTCAACATAACCCTAACCCTAGGTCCAATCGGAACCCTAACCGGATATCTAACCCTGGCCCTCTACATAACCCTAACCCTAGGTCCAATTGGAACCCTAAACGGATCTGTGTACCTAGACCTCAACATAACCTTAACCCTAGGTCCAATCGGAACCCTAACCGGATCTGTATACCTAGCCCTCAAAATAACACTAACGCTAGGTCCAATCGGAACCCTAACCGGATCTCTAACCCTAGCCCTCAACCTAACCCTAACCCTAGGTCCAATCGCAACCCTAACCGGATCTCTAACCCTAGCCCTCAACATAACCCTAACCCTAGGTTCAATCGTATCCCTAACCGGATCTCTAACGCTAGCCCTCAACATAACCCTAACCCTAGGACCAATCGGAACCCTAACCGGATCTGTATACCTAGCCCTCAACATAACCCTAACCCTAGGTCCAATCGGAACCCTAACCGGATCTCTAACCCTAGCCCTCAACATAACCCTAACCCTAGGTCCAATCGGAACCGTAACCGGATCTCTAACCCTAGCCCTCAACATAACCCTAACCCTAGGTCCAATCAAAACCCTAACTGGATCTCTAACCCTAGCCCTCAATATAACCCTAACCCTAGGTCCATTCGGAACCCTAAACGGATATCTAACCCTAGCCCTCAACATAACCCTAACTCTAGGTCCAATCGGAACCCTAACCGGATCTGTATACCTAGCCCTCAACATAACCCTAAACCTAGGTCCACTCGGAACCCTAAACGGATATCTAACCCTAGCCCTCAACATAACCCTAACCCTAGGTCCAATCGGAACCCTAAACGGATATCTAACCCTAGCCCTCAACATAACCCTAACCCTAGGTCCAATCGGAACCCTAACCGGATCTGTATACCTAGCCCTCAACATAACCCTAAACCTATGTCCAATCGGAATCCTAACAGGATCTCTACCCCTCGCCCTCAACATAACCCTAACCCTTGGCCCAATCGGAACCCTAACCCGATCTCTAAACCTAGCCCTCAACATAACCCTAACCGTAGGTCCAATCGGAACGCTAACCGAATCTCTAACCCTAGCCCTCAACATAACCCTAACCCTGGGTCCAATCGGAACCCTAACCGGATCTGTGTTCCTAGCCCTAAACATAACCCTAACCCTTGGCCCAATCGGAACCCCAACCGGATCTCTAACCCTAGCCCTCAACATAACCCTAACCCTAGGTCCAATCAGAACCCTAAACGGATTTCTAACCGTAGCCATCAACATAACCCTAACCCTAACTCCTTCGGAACCCTAACCGGATCTGTATACCTAGCCCTCAACATAACCCTAACCCTAGGTCCAATCGGAACCCTAACCGGAACTCTAACCCTAGCCCTCAACATAACCCTAACCCTAGGTCCAATCGGAACCCTAACCGGATCTCTAACCCTAGCCCACAACATAACCCTAACCCTAGGTCCAATCGGAACCCTAACCGGATCTGTGTACCTAGCCCTCAACATAACCCTAACCCTAGGTCCAATCGGAACCCCAACCGGAACTCTAACCCTAGCCCTCAACATAACCCTAACCCTAGGTCCAATCGGAAGCCTAACCGGATCTCTAACCCTAGCCCTCAACGTAACCCTAACCCTAGGTCCAATCGGAACCGTAACCCGATCTCTAACCCTAGGACTCAACATAACCCTAACCGGAGGTCCAATCGGAACCCTAACCGGATCTCTAACCCTAGCCCTCAACATAACCCTAACCCTAGGTCCAATCAAAACCCTAACTGGATCTCTAACCCTAGCCCTCAATATAACCCTAACCCTAGGTCCAATCGGAACCCTAACCGGATCTCTAACCCTAGCCCTCAACGTAACCCTAACCCTAGGTCCAATCGGAACAGTAAACGGATATCTAACCCTAGCCCTCAACATAACCCTAACCCTGGGTCCAATCGGAAACCTAACCAGATCTCTAACCCTCGCCCTCAACATAACCCTAATCCTAGGTCCAATCGGAACCTTAACCGGATCTCTACACCTCGCCCTCAACATAACCCTAACCCTAGTTCCAATCGGAACCCTAGCCGGTTCTCTACCCCTCGCCCTAAACATAACCCTAACCCTAGGTCCAATCGGAACCCTAACCAGATCTCTAACCCTCGCCCTCAACATAACCCTAACCCTAGGTCCAATCGGAACCCTAACCGGATCTCTAACCCTAGCCCTCAACATAACCCTAACCCTAGGTCCAATCGGAACCCTAAACGGATATCTAACCCTAGCCCTCAACATAAGCCTAACCCTAGGTCCAATCGGAACCCTAAACGGATATCTAACCATAGCCCTCAACATAACCCTAACCCTAGGTACAATCGGAACCCTACCAGGAAATCTACCCCTCGCCCTCAACATAACCCTAACCCTAGGTCCAATCAGAACCCTAACCGGATCTCTATCCCTAGCCCTCAACATAATCATAACCCTAGGTCCAATCGGAACCCTAAACGGATATCTAACCCTAGCCCTCAACATAACCCTAACCCTAGGTCCAATCGGAACGCTAACCGGATATCTAACCCTAGCCCTCTACATAACACTAACCCTAGTTTCAATCGGAACCCTAACAGGATCTCTAACCCAGCCCGCAACATAACCCTAACCCTAGGTCCAATCGGAACCCTAACCGGAACCCTACCCCTCGCCCTCAACATAACCCTAACCCGAGGTCCAATCGGAACCCTAACCGGATCTCTACCACTCGCCCTAAACATAACCCTAACCCTAGGTACAATCGGAGCCCTAACCGGATCTCTAACCCTAGCCCTCAACATAACCCTAACCCTAGGTCCAATCGGAACCCTAACCGGAACTCTAACACTAGCCCTCAAAATAACCCTAACCCTAGGTCCAATCGGAACCCTAACCGGAACTCTAACCCTAGCCCTCAACATAACCCTAACCCTAGGTCCAATCGGAACCCTAACCGGATATCTATCCCTAGCCCTCAACATAACCCTAACCCTAAGTCCAATCGGAACCCTAACAGGATCTCTAACCCTAGCCCTCAACATAACCCTAACCCTAGGTCCAATCGGAACCCTAAATGGATATCTAACCCTAGCCCTCAACGTAACCATTAACCCTAGGTCCAACCAGAACCCTAACCGGATATCTAACCTTAGCCCTCAACATAACCCTAACCCTAGTTCCAATCGGAACCCTAACCGGATCTGTATATCTAGCCCTCAACATAACCCTAACCCTAGGTCCAATCGGAACCCTAACCGGATCTCTAACCCTCGCCCTCAACATAACCCTAACCCTAGGTCCAATCGGAACCCTAACCGGATCTCTAACCCTAGCCCTCAACATAACCCTTACCCTAGGTCCAATCGGAACCCTAACCGGATCTCTAACCCTAGCCCTCAACATAACCCTAACCCTAGGGCCAATCGGAACCCTAACAGGACCTCTACCCCTCGCCCTCAACATAACCCTAAACCTAGGTCCAATCGGAACCCTAACCGGAACTCTAACCCTAGCCCTCAACATAACCCTAACACTAGGTCCAATCGGAACCCTAACCGGATATCTATCCCTATCCCTCAACATAACCCTAACCCTAGGTCCAATCGGAACCCTAACCGGATCTTTATACTTAGCCTTCAACATAACCCTAACCCTAGGTCCAATCGGAACCCTAACCGGATCTCTAACCCTAGCCCTCAACATAACCCTAACCCTAGGTCCAATCGGAACCCTAACCGGATCTCTAACCCTAGCCCTCAACATAACCCTAACCCTAGGTCCAATCGGAACCCTACCCGGATCTGTATACCTAGCCCTCAACATAACCCTAAACCTAGGTCCAATCCAAAACATAACCGGATCTCTAAACCTAGCCCTCAACATAACCCTAACCCTAGGTCCAATCGGAACCCTAACCGGATCTCTAACCTTAGCCCTCAACATAACCCTAACCCTAGGTCCAATCGGAACCCTAACCGGATCTGTATACCTAGCCCTCAACATAACCCTAACCCTAGGTACAATCGGAACCCTAACCGGATCTGTATACCTAGCCCTCAACATAACCCTAACCCTAGGTCCAATCGGAACCCTAACCGGATATCTAACCCTAGCCCTCAACATAACCCTAACCCTAGGTCCAATCGGAAACCTAACTGGATCTCTAAACCTAGCCCTCAACATAACCCTAACCCTAGGTCCAATCGGAACCCTAACCGGAACTCTAACCCTAGCCCTCAAAATAACCCTAACCCTAGGTCCAATCGGAACCCTAACCGGTCTCTAACCCTAGCCCTCAACATAACCCTAACCCTAGGTCCAATCGGAACCCTAACCGGATCTCTAACCCTAGTCCTCAACATAACCCTAACCCTAGGTCCAATCGGAACCCTAACCGGAACTGTATACCTAGCCTTTAACATAACCCTAACCCTAAGACCAATCGGAAACCTAACCGGATCTCTAACCCTAGCCCTCAACATAACACTAACCCTAGGTCCAATCGGAACCCTAACCGGATCTGTATACCTTGCCCTCAACATAACCCTAACCCTAGGTCCAATCGGAAACCTAACAGGATCTCTAACCCTAGCCCTCAACACAACGCTAATCCTGGGTCCAACCGTAACCCTTACCGGATGTCTAACCCTAGCCCTCAACATAACCCTAACCCTAGGTCCAATCGGAACCCTAACCAGATCTCTAACCCTAGCCCTCAACATAACCCTAATCCTAGGTCCAATCGGAACCCTAACCGGGTCCGTATACCTCGCCCTCAACATAACCCTAACCCTAGGTCCAATCGGAACCCTAACCAGATCTCTAACCCTAGCCCTCAACATAACCCTAATCCTAGGTCCAATCGGAACCCTAACCGGGTCCGTATACCTAACCCTCAACATAACCCTAACCCTAGGTCCAATCGGAACCCTAAACGGATCCCTAACCCTAGCCCTCAACATAACCCTAACCCTAGGACCAATCCGAACCCTAACCGGATCTCTACCCCTCGCCCTCAACATAACCCTAACCCGAGGTCCAATCGGAACCCTAACCGGATCTCTAAACCTAGCCCTCAACATAACCCTAACCGTAGGTCCAATCGGAACCCTAACCGGAACTCTAACCCTAGCCCTCAAAATAACCCTAACCCTAGGTCCAATCGGAACCCTAACCGGGTCCGTATACCTCGCCCTCAACATAACAGTAACCCTAGGTCCAATCGGAACCCTAACCAGATCTCTAACCCTAGCCCTCAACATAACCCTAATCCTAGGTCGAATCGGAACCCTAACCGGGTCTGTATACCTAGCGCTCAACATAACCCTAACCCTAGGTCCAATCGGAACCCTAACCGGATCCCTAAACCTACCCCTCAACATAACCCTAACCCTAGGACCAATCCGAACCCTAACCGGAACTCTACCCCTCGCCCTCAACATAACCCTAACCCGAGGTCCAATCGGAACCCTAACCAGATCTCTAACCCTAGCCCTCAACATAACCCTAACCCTAGGTCCAATCGGAACCCTAAATGGATATCTAACCCTAGCCCTCAACGTAACCATTAACCCTAAGTCCAATCGGAACCCTAACCGGATATCTAACCCTAGCCCTCAACATAACCCTAACCCTAGGTCCAATCGGAACCCTAACAGGATCTCTACCCCTCGCCCTCAACATAACCCTAACCCTAGGTCCAATCGGAACCCTAACCGGATCTCTAACCCTAGCCCTCAACATAACCCTAACCCTAGGTCCAATCGGAACCCTAACAGGATCTCTAACCCTAGCCCTCAACATAACCCTAACCCTAGGTCCAATCGGAACCCTAACCGGATCTCTAACCCTAGTCCTCAACATAACCCTAACCCTAGGTCCAATCGGAACCCTAACCGGATCTGTATACCTAGCCTTCAACATAACCCTAACCCTACGTCCAATCGGAAACCTAACCGGATCTCTAACCCTAGCCCTCAACATAACCCTAAGCCTAGGTCCAATCGGAACCCTAAACGGATCTGTATACCTAGCCCTCAACATAACCCGAACCCTAGGTCCAATCGGAAACCAACCGGATCTCTAACACTAGCCCTCAACATAACCCTAACCCTAGGTCCAATCGGAACCCTAACCGGATCTCTAACCCTAAGCCTCAACATAACCCTATTCCTAGGTCCAATCGGAACCCTAACCTGATCTCTAACCCTAGCCCTCAACATAACCCTAACCCTAGGTCCAATGGGAACCCTAAACGGAACTCAAACCCTAACCCTCAACATAACCCTAACCCTAGGTCCAATCGGAACCCTAACCGGATCTCTAACCCTAGCCCTCAACATAACCCTAACCCTAGGGCCAATCGGAACCCTAACAGGACCTCTACCCCTCGCCCTCAACATAACCCTAAACCTAGGTCCAATCGGAACCCTAACCGGAACTCTAACCCTAGCCCTCAACATAACCCTAACACTAGGTCCAATCGGAACCCTAACCGGATATCTATCCCTAGCCCTCAACATAACCCTAACCCTAGGTCCAATCGGAACCCTAACCGGATCTTTATACTTAGCCTTCAACATAACCCTAACCCTAGGTCCAATCGGAACCCTAACCGGATCTCTAACCCTAGCCCTCAACATAACCCTAACCCTAGGTCCAATCGGAACCCTAACCGGATCTCTAACCTTAGCCCTCAACATAACCCTAACCCTAGGTCCAATCGGAACCCTAACCGGATCTCTAACCTTAGCCCTCAACATAACCCTAACCCTAGGTCCAATCGGAACCCTAACCGGATCTCTACCCCTCGCCCTCAACATATCCCTAACCCTAGGTCCAATCGGAACCCTAATCGGTTCTCTAACCCTATCCCTCAACATAACCCTAACCCTAGGTCCAATCGGAAACCTAACAGGATGTCTAACCCTAGCCTTCAACATTCCCTAACACTAGGTCCATTAGGAACCCTAACCGGATCTCTAACCCTAGCCCTCAACATAACCCTAACCCTAGGTCCAATCGGAACCCTAACCGGATCTGTATACCTAGGCCTAAACATAACCCTAACCCTAGGTCCAATCGGAACCCTAACCGGATCTGTATACCTAGCCCTGAACATAACCCTAACCCTAGGTCCAATCGGAACCCTAACAGGATCTCTACCCCTCGCCCTCAACATAACCATAACCTTAGATCCAATAGGAACCCTAACCGGATCTCTAACCCTAGCCCTCAACATAACCCTAACCCTAGGCCCAATCGGAACCCTAACCGGACCTCTAACCCTGGCCCTCAACATAACCCTAACCCTAGGTGCAATCGGAAACCTATCCGGAACTCTACCCTATCCCTCAACATATCACTAACCCTAGGTCCAATCGGAACCCTAACCGGATCTCTAACCCTAGCCCTCAACATAACCCAAACCCTAGGCCCAATCGGAATCCTAACCGGATCTCTAACCCGAGCCCTCAACATAACCCTAACCCTAGGTCTAATCGGAACCCTAACCGGATCTCTAACCCTAGCCCTCAACATAACCCTAACCCTACTTTCAATCGGAACCCCAACCGGATCTCTAACACTAGCCCTCAACATAACCCTAACCCTAGGTCCAATCGGAACCCTAACTGGATCTCTAACCCTAGCCCTCAACATAACCATAACGGAGGTCCAATCGGAACCCTAACCGGATCTCTAACCCCAGACATCAACATAACCCTAACCCTAGGTCCAATCGGAACCCTAACCGGATCTCTAAACCTAGCCCTCAACATAACCCTAACCCTAGGACCAATCGGAACACTACATGGATATCTAAACCTAGCCCTCAACGTAACCCTAACCCTAGGTCCAATCGGAACCGTAACCGGAACTCTAACCCTAGCCCTCAACATAACCCTAACCCTAGGTCCAATCGGGACCCTAACAGGATCTCTACCGCTCTTCCTCAACATAACCCTAACCCTAGGTCCAATCGGAACCCTAACCGGATCTCTAACCCCAGCCATCAACATAACCCTAACCCTAGGTCCAATCGGAACCCTAACCGGATCTCTAACCCTAGCCCTCAACATACCCCTAACCCTAGGTCCAATCGGAACCCAAACCGGATCTGTATACCTAGCCCTCAACATAACCCTAACCCTAGGTCCCATCGGAACCCTAACCAGATCTCTACCCCTCGCCCTCAACATAACCCTAACCCTAGGTCCAATCGGAACCCTAACCGGATCTCTAACCCTATCCCTCAACAAAACCCTAACCCTAGGTCCAATCGGAACCCTAACCGGATCTCTAACCCTAGCCCTCAACATAACCCTAACCCGAGGACCAATCCGAACCCTAACCGGATCTCTATCCCTCGCCCTCAACATAACCCTAACCCGAGGTCCAATCGGAACCCTAACGGGATCTCTAAACCTATCCCTCAACATAACCCTAACCCTAGGTCCAATCGGAACCCTAACCGGATCTCTTACCCTAGCCCTCAACATAACCCTAACCCTAGGACACTTCGGAACCCTAAATGTATATCTAACCCTAGCCCTCAACGTAATCCTAACCCTAGGTCCAATCGGAACCCTAACAGGATTTCTACCCCTCGCCCTCAACATAACCCTAACCCTAGGTCCAATCGGAACCCTAACCGCATCTCTAACCCTAGCCCGCAACACAACCCTAACCCTAGGTCCACTCGGAACCCTAACCGGATCTGTATACCTAGCCCTCAACATAACCCTAAACCTAGGTCCAATCGGAAACCTAACCGGATCTCTAACCCTAGCCCTCAAATTAACCCTAACCCTAGGTCCAATCGGAACTCTAACCGGATCTCTAACCATAGCACTCAACATAACCCTAACCCTAGGTCCAATCGGAACCCTAAACGGATATCTAACCCTAGCCCTCAACATAACCCTAACCCTAGGACCAATCGGAACCCTAAACGGAACTCTAACCCTAGCCCTCAACATAACCATAACCCTAGGTCCAATCGCAACCCTAACCGGATCTCTAACCCTAGCCCTCAACATAACCCTAACCCTAGGTCCAATCGGAAACCTAACCGGATCTCTAACCCTAGCACTCAACATAACCCTAACCTGAGGTCCAATCGGAACCCTAACCGGGTCTGTAAACCTAGCCCTCAACATAACCCTAACCCTAGGTCCAATTGGAACCCTAACCGGATCCCTAACCCTAGCCCTCAACATAACCCTAACCCTAGGACCAATCCGAACCCTAACCGGATCTCTACCCCTAGCCCTCAACATAACCCTAACCCGAGGTCCAATTGGAACCCTAACCGGATCTCTAAACCTAGCCCACAACATAACCCTAACCCTAGGTCCAATCGGAACCCTAACCGGATATCTAACCCTATCCCTCAACATAACCCTAACCCTAGGTCCAATCGGAACCCGAACTGGATCTCTACCCCAGCCCTCAACATAACCCTAACCCTAGGTCCAATCGGAACCCTAACCGGATCTCTACCCCTCGCCCTCAACATATCCCTAACCCTAGGTCCAATCGGAACCCTAACCGGATGTCTACCCCTCGCCCTCAACATAACCCTAAACCTAGGTCCAATCGGAACCCTAACCGGATCTCTAACCCTAGCTCTAAACATAACCCTAACCCTAGGTCCAAACGGAACCCTAATCGGATCTCTAACCCTATCCCTCAACATAACCCTAACCCTAGGTCCAATCGGATACCTAACAGGATGTCAAACCCTAGCCTTCAACATTCCCTAACACTAGGTCCATTCGGAACCCTAACCCGATCTCTAACCCTAGCCCTCAACATAACCCTAACCCTAGGTCCAATCGGAACCCTAACCGGATCTGTATACCTAGCCCTGAACATAACCCTAACCCTAGGTCCAATCGGAACCCTAACCGGATCTGTATACCTAGCCCTGAACATAAACCTAACCCTAGGTCCAATCGGAACCCTAACAGGATCTCTAACCCTAGCCCTCAACATAACCCTAACCCTAGGTCCAATCGGAACCCTAACCGGATCTGTATACCTAGCCCTGAACATAACCCTAACCCTAGATCCAATACGAACCCTAACCGGATCTCTAACCCTAGCCCTCAACATAACCCTAACCCTAGGTCCAATCGGAACCCTAACCGGATCCCTAACCCTAGCCCTCAACATAACCCTACCCTAGGACCAATCCGAACCCTAACCGGATCTCTACCCCTCGCCCTCAACATAACCCTAACCCGAGGTCCAATCGGAACCCTAACCGGATCTCTAAACCTAGCCCACAACATAACCCTAACCCTAGGTCCAGTCGGAACCCTAACCGGATCTCTAACCCTAGCCCTCAACATAACCCTAACCCTAGGACCAATCGGAACCCTAAATGGATATTTAACCCTTCCCCTCAACGTAAACCTAACCCTAGGTCCAATCTGAACCCTAACCGGATCTCTAACCCTAGCGCTCAACATAACCCTAACCCGAGGTCCAATCGGAACCCTAACCGGATCTCTAACCCTAGCCCTCAACATAACCCGAATCCTAGGCCTAATCGGAACCCTAACCGGATCTCTAACCCTAGCCCTAAACATAACCCTAACCCTAGATCCAATCGGAACCCTATCCGGAACTCTACCCTACCCTCAACATATCCCTAACCCTAGGTCCAATCGGAACCCTAACCGGATATCTAACCCTATCCCTCAACATAACCCTAAGCCTAGGTCCAATCGGAACCCTAACTGGATCTCTACCCCAGCCCTCAACCTAACCCTAACCCTAGGTCCAATCGGAACCCTAACCGGATCTCTACCCCTCGCCCTCAACATATCCCTAACCCTAGGTCAAATCGGAACCCTAACCGGATGTCTAACCCTCGCCCTCAACAGAACCCTAACCCTTGGTCCAATCGGAACCCTAACCGGATATCTAACACTAGCCCTCAACATAACCCTAAATCTAGGTCCAATCGGAACCCTAACCGTATCTCTAACCCTAGCTCTAAACATAACCCTAACCCGAGGTCCAATCGGAACCCTAATCGGATCTCTAACCCTATCCCTCAACATAACCCTAACCCTAGGTCCAATCGGAAACCTAAGAGGATGTCTAACCCTAGCCTTCAACATTCCCTAACACTAGGTCCATTAGGAACCCTTACCGGATCTCTAACCCTAGCCCTCAACATAACCCTAACCCTAGGTCCAATCGGAACCCTAACCGGATCTGTATACCTAGCCCTGAACATAACCCTAACCCTAGGTCCAATCGGAACCCTAACAGGATCTCTACCCCTCGCCCTCAACATAACCCTAACCCTAGATCCAATAGGAACCCTAACCGGATCTCTAACCCTAGCCCTCAACATAACCCTAACCCTAGGCCCAATCGGAACCCTAACCGGACCTCTAACCCTCGCCCTCAACATAACCCTAACCCTAGGTCCAATCGGAACCCTAACCAGATCTCTAACCCTAGCCCTCAACATAACCCTAACCCTAGGTCCAATCGTAACCCTAACCGGATCTCTAACCCTACCCCTCAACATAAGCCTAACCCTAGGTCCAATCGGATCCCTAACCAGATCTCTAACCCTAGCGTTCAACATAACCCTAACCCTAGGTCCAATCAGAACCCTAACAGATCTCTAACCCTAGCCCTCAACATACCCTAACCCCAGTTCCAATCGGAACCCTAACCGGGTCTGTATACCTAGCCTTGAACATAACCCTAACCCTAGGTCCAATCGGAACCCTAACCGGATCTCTATACCTAGCCCTGAACATAACCCTAACCCTAGGTCCAATCGGAACCCTAACAGGATCTCTACCCCTCGCCCTAAACATAACCCTAACCCTAGGTCCAATCGGAACCCTAACCGGATCTAAACCTCGCCCTCAACATAACCCTAACCCTAGGTCCAATCGGATCCCTAACCGGATCTCTAAACCTAGCCCTCAACATAACCCTAACCCTAGGTCCAATCGGAACCCTAACCGGGTCTGTATACCTAGCCCTCAACATAACCCTAACTCTAGGTCCAATCGTAACCCTAACCGGATCCCTAACCCTAGCCCTCAACATAACCCTAACCCTAGGTCCAATCGGAACCCTACCGGATCTCTAACCCTAGCCCTCAACATAACCCTAACCCTAGGTCCAATCGGAACCCTAACCGGATCTCTAACCCTAGCCCTCAACATAACCCTAACCCTAGGTCCAATTGGAACCCTAACCGGATCTCTAAACCTAGCCCTCAACATAACCCTAACCCTAGGTCCAATCGGAACCCTACCGGATCTCTAACACTAGCCCTCAACATAACCCTAACCCTAGGTCCAATCGGAACCCTAACCGGATCTCTAAACCTAGCCCTCAATATCACCCTAACCCTAGGTCCAATCGGAACCCTAACACGATCTCTAACCCTAGCCCTCAACATAACCCTAACCCTAGGTTCAATCGGGACCCTAACCGGATCTCTAACCCTAGCCCTCAACATAACCCTAACCCTAGGTCCAATCGGAACCCTAACCGGATCTCTAACCCTAGCACTCAACATAACCCTAACCCTAGGTCCAATCGGAAACCTAACCGGATCTCTAACCCTAGCCCTCAACATAACCCTAACCCTAGGTCCAATCGGAACCCTAACTGGATCTCTAAACCTAGCCCTCAACATAACCCTAACCCTAGGTCCAATCCGACCCTAAACGGATATCTAACCCTAGCCCTCAACATAATCCTAACCCTAGGTCCAATCGGAACGCTATACGGAACTCTAACCCTAGCCCTCAACATAACCATAACCCTAGGTCCAATCGGAATCCTAACCGGATCTCTAACCCTAGCCCTCAACATAACCCTAACCCTAGGTCCAATCAGAACCCTAACCGGATCTCTAACCCTGGTACTCAACATAACCCTAACCCTAGGTCCAATCGGAACCCTAACCGGATCTGTATACCTAGCCCTCAACATAACCCTAACCCTAGGTCCAATCGGAACCCTAACCGGATCTCTAACCCTAGCCCTCAACATAACCCTAACCTTAGGTCCAATCGGAACCCTAACCGGATCTCTAAACCTCGCCCTCAACATAACCCTAACCCTAGGTCCAATCGGAACCCTAACCGGGTCTGTATACCTAGCCCTCAACATAACCCTAACCCTAGGTCCAATCGGAACCCTAACCGGATCCCTAACCCTAGCCCTCAACATAACCCTAACCCTAGGAACAATCCGAACCCTAACCGGATCTCTACCCCTCGCCCTCAACATAACCCTAACCCTAGATCCAATAGGAACCCTAACCGGATCTCTACCCCTCGCCCTCAACATAACCCTAACCCTAGCTCCAATCGGAACCCTAACCGGAATTCTAACCATAGCCCTCAACATAACCCTAACCCGAGGTCCAATCGGAACCCTAACCAGATCTGTATACCTAGCCCTCAACATCACCCTAACCGTAGGTCCAATCGGAACCCTAACCGGATCTGTATACCTAGCCCTCAACATAACCCTAACCCTAGGTCCAATCGGAACCCTAACCGATTCTCTAACCCTAGCCCTCAACATAACCCTAACCCTAGGTCCAATCGGAACCCCAACCGGATCTCTAACCCTAGCCCTCAACATAACCCTAACACTAGGTCCAATCGGAACCCTAACCGGAACTCTAACCCTAGCCCTCAACATAACCCTAACACTAGGTCCAATCGGAACCCTAAACGGAACTCTAACCCTCGCCCTCAACATAACCCTAAACCTAGGTCCAATCGGAACCCTAACCAGATCTCTAACCCTAGCCCTCAACATAACCCTAACCCTAGGTCCAATCGGAACCCTAAACGGAACTCTAACCCTCGCCCTCAACATACCCCTAACCCTAGGTCCAATGGGAACCCTAACCAGATCTCTAACCCTAGCCCTCAACATAACCCTAACCCTAGGTCCAATCGGAACCCTAACCGGGTCTGTATACCTAGATCTCAACATAACCCTAACCCTAGGTCCAATCGAAACCCTAACCGGATCCCGAACCCCAGCCCTCAACAGAACCCTAACCGTAGGACCAATCCGAACCCTAACCGGATCTCTACCCCTCACCCTCAACATAACCCTAACCCGAGGTCCAATCGGAATCCTAACCGGATCTCTAAACCTAGCCCTCAACATAACCCTAACCCTAGGTCCAATCGGAACCCTAAATGGATATGTAACCCTAGCCCTCAACGTAACCATTAACCCTAGGTCCAACCAGAACCCTAACCGGATATCTAACCTTCGCCCTCAACATAACCCTAACCCTAGGTCCAATCGGAACCCTAACAGGATCTCTACCCCTCGCCCTCAACATAACCCTAACCCTAGTTCCAATCGGAACCCTAACCGGATCTGTATATCTAGCCCTCAACATAACCCTAACCCTAGGTCCAATCGGAACCCTAACCGGATCTCTAACCCTCGCCCTCAACATAACCCTAACCCTAGGTCCAATCGGAACCCTAACCGGATCTCTAACCCTAGCCCTCAACATAACCCTTACCCTAGGTCCAATCGGAACCCTAACCGGATCTCTAACCCTAGCCCTCAACATAACCCTAACCCTAGGGCCAATCGGAACCCTAACAGGACCTCTACCCCTCGCCCTCAACATAACCCTAAACCTAGGTCCAATCGGAACCCTAACCGGAACTCTAACCCTAGCCCTCAACATAACCCTAACCCTAGGTCCAATCGGAACCCTAACCGGATATCTATCCCTAGCCCTCAACATAACCCTAACCCTAGGTCCAATCGGAACCCTAACCGGATCTTTATACTTAGCCTTCAACATAACCCTAACCCTAGGTCCAATCGGAACCCTAACCGGATCTCTAACCCTAGCCCTCAACATAACCCTAACCCTAGGTCCAATCGGAACCCTACCCGGATCTGTATACCTAGCCCTCAACATAACCCTAAACCTAGGTCCAATCCAAAACATAACCGGATCTCTAAACCTAGCCCTCAACATAACCCTAACCCGAGGTCCAATCGGAACCCTAACCAGATCTCTAACCCTAGCCCTCAACATATCCCTAATCCTAGGTCCAATCGGAACCCTAAC
Source organism: Miniopterus natalensis (assembly GCF_054644295.1). Classification (NCBI taxonomy): domain Eukaryota; kingdom Metazoa; phylum Chordata; class Mammalia; order Chiroptera; family Miniopteridae; genus Miniopterus; species Miniopterus natalensis. Next base: position 24,948 of record NW_028269988.1, read on the forward strand.
CGGGTCCGTATACCTCGCCCTCAACATAACCCTAAGCCTAGGTCCAATCGGAACACTAACCAGATCTCTAACCCTAACCCTCAACATAACCCTAACCCTAGGTCCAATCGGAACCCTAAACGGATCCCTAACCCTAGCCCTCAACATAACCCTAACCCTAGGACCAATCCGAATCCTAACCGGATCTCTACCCCTCGCCCTCAACATAACCCTAACCCGAGGTCCAATCGGAACCCTAACCGGATCTCTAACCCTAGCCCTCAACATAACCTTAACCCTAGTTCCAATCGGAACCCAAACCGGAACTCTAACCCTAGCCCTCAACATAACCCTAACCCTAGGTCCAATCGGAACCCTAACCGGATCTCTAACCCTAGTCCTCAACATAACCCTAACCCTAGGTCCAATCGGAACCCTAACCGGATCTGTATACCTAGCCTTCAACATAACCCTAACCCTACGTCCAATCGGAAACCTAACCGGATCTCTAACCCTAGCCCTCAACATAACCCTAAGCCTAGGTCCAATCGGAACCCTAAACGGATCTGTATACCTAGCCCTCAACATAACCCGAACCCTAGGTCCAATCGGAAACCTAACAGGATCTCTAACACTAGCCCTCAACATAACCCTAACCCTAGGTCCAATCGGAACCCTAACCGGATCTCTAACCCTAACCCTCAACATAACCCTATCCCTAGGTCCAATCGGAACCCTAACCGGATCCCGTACCCTACCCCTCAACATAACCCTAACCGTAGGACCAATCCGAACCCTAACCGGATCTCTACCCCTCGCCCTCAACATAACCCTAACCCGAGGTCCAATCGGAACCTTAACCGGATCTGTATACCTAGCCCTCAACATAACCCTAACCCTAGGTCCAATCGGAACCCTAACCGGATCTGTATACCTAGCCCTCAACATAACCCTAACCCTAGGTCCCATCGGAACCCTAACCGGATCTCTAACCCTAGCCCACAACATAACCCTAACCCTAGGTCCAATCGGAACCCTAACCGGATCTGTGTACCTAGCCCTCAACATAACCCTAACCCTAGGTCCAATCGGAACCCCAACCGGATCTCTAACCCTAGCCCTCAACATAACCCTAACCCTAGGTCCAATTGGAAGCCTAACCGGATCTCTAACCCTAGCCCTCAACATAACCCTAACCCTAGGTCCAATCGGAACCCTAACCGGATCTCTAACCCTAGCCCTCAACATAACCCTAACCCTAGGTCCAATAGGAACCCTAACCGGAACTCTAACCCTAGCCCTCAAAATAACCCTAACCCTAGGTCCAATCGGAACCCTAAGCGGATCTCTAACCCTAGCACTCAACATATCACTAACCCTAGGTCCAATCGGAACCCTAAACGGATATCTAACCCTAGCCCTCAACATAACCCTAACCCTAGGTCCAATCGGAACCCTAAACGGATATCTAACCCTAGCCCTCAACATAACCCTAACCCTAGGTCCAATCGGAACCCTAACCTGATCTGTATACCTAGCCCTCAACATAACCCTAACCCTAGTTCCAATCGGAACCCTAACAGGATCTCTACCCCAGTCCTCAACATAACCCTAACGCTAGGTCCAATCGGAACCCTAACCGGATCTCTACATCTCGCCCTCAACATAACCCTAAACCTTGGTCCAATCGGAACCCTAACCGGATATCTAACACTAGCCCTCAACATAACCCTAACCCTAGGTAAAAATCGGAACCCTAACCGGATCTCTAACCCTAGCTCTCAACATAACCATAACCCTAGGTCCAATCTGAACCCTAACCCGATCTCTAAACCTAGCCCTCAACATAACCCTAACACTAGGTCTAATCGGAACCCTAACGGGATTTCTAACCATAGCCTTCAACATAACCCTAACCCTAGGTCCAATCGGAACCCTAACCGGATCTGTATACCTAGCCCTCAACATAACCCTAACCCTAGGTCCAATCGGAACCCTAACCGGATCTGTATACCTAGCCCTCAACATAACCCTAAACCTATGTCCAATCGGAATCCTAACAGGATCTCTACCCCTCGCCCTCAACATAACCCTAATCCTAAGTCCAATCGGAACCCTAACCCGATCTCTAAACCTAGCCCTCAATATAACCCTAACCGTAGGTCCAATCGGAACCCTAACAGAATCTCTAACCCTAGCCCTCAACATAACCCTAACCCTGGGTCCAATCGGAACCCTAACCGGATCTGTGTACCGAGCCCTAAAGATAACCCTAACCCTTGGTCCAATCGGAACCCCAACCGGATCTCTTACCCTAGCCCTCAACATAACCCTAACCCTAGGTCCAATCGGAACCCTAAACGGATATCTAACCCTAGCCCTCAACATAACCCTAACCCTAGGTCCAATTGGAACCCTAAACGGATTTCTAACCCTAGCCATCAACATAACCCTAACCCTAGGTCCAATCGGAACCGTAACCGGATCTGTATACCTAGCCCTCAACATAACAATAACCCTAGGTCCAATCGGAACCCTAACCGGATCTGTATACCTAGCCCTCAACATAACCCTAACCCTAGGACCAATCGGAACCCTAACCGGATCTCTAACCCTAGCCCACAACATAACCCTAACCCTAGGTCCAATCGGAACCCTAACCGGATCTGTGTACCTAGCCCTCAACATAACCCTAACCCTAGGTCCAATCGGAACCCAACCGGAACTCTAACCCTAGCCCTCAACATAACCCTAACCCTAGGTCCAATCGGAAGCCTAACCGGATCTCTAACGCTAGCCCTCAACGTAACCCTAACCCTAGGTCCAATCGGAACCCTAACCGGATCTCTAACCCTAGCTCTCAACATAACCCTAACCCTAGGTCCAATCGGAACCCTAACCGGATATCTAACCCTAGCCCTCTACTTAACCCTAACCCTAGTTCCAATCGGAACCCTAACAGGATCTCTAACCCAGCCCGCAACATAACCCTAACCCTACGTCCAATCGGAACCCTAAACGGATATCTAACCCTAGCCCTCAACGTAACCATTAACCCTAGGTCCAACCAGAACCCTAACCGGATATCTAACCTTAGCCCTCAACATAACCCTAACCCTAGTTCCAATCGGAACCCTAACCGGATCTGTATATCTAGCCCTCAACATAACCCTAACCCTAGGTCCAATCGGAACCCTAACCGGATCTCTAACCCTCGCCCTCAACATAACCCTAACCCTAGGTCCAATCGGAACCCTAACCGGATCTCTAACCCTAGCCCTCAACATAACCCTTACCCTAGGTCCAATCGGAGCCCTAACCGGATCTCTAACCCTAGCCCTCAACATAACCCTAACCCTAGGGCCAATCGGAACCCTAACAGGACCTCTACCCCTCGCCCTCAACATAACCCTAAACCTAGGTCCAATCGGAACCCTAACCGGAACTCTAACGCTAGCCCTCAACATAACACTAACCCTAGGTCCAACCGGAACCCTAACCGGATCTCTAACCCTAGCCCTCAACATAACCCTAACCCTAGGGCCAATCGGAACCCTAACCGGTCTGTATACCTAGATCTCACCATAACCCTAACACTAGGTCCAATCGAAACCCTAACCGGATCCCGTACCCTAGCCCTCAACATAACCCTAACCGTAGGACCAATCCGAACCCTAACCGGATCTCTACCCCTCGCCCTCAACATAACCCTAACCCGAGGTCCAATCGGAACCCTAACCGGATCTCTAAACCTAGCCCTCAACATAACCCTAACCCTAGGTCCAATCGGAACCCTAACCGGAACTCTAACCCTAGCCCTCAAAATAACCCTAACCCTAGGTCCAATCGGAACCCTAAGCTGAACTCTAACCCTAGCCCTCAACATAACCCTAACCCTAGGTCCAATCGGAACCCTAACCGGATATCTATCCCTAGCCCTCAACATAACCCTAACCCTAAGTCCAATCGGAACCCTAACAGGATCTCTAACCCTAGCCCTCAACATAACCCTAACCCTAGGTCCAATCGGAACCCTAAATGGATATCTAACCCTAGCCCTCAACGTAACCATTAACCCTAGGTCCAACCAGAACCCTAACCGGATATCTAACCTTAGCCCTCAACATAACCCTAACCCTAGTTCCAATCGGAACCCTAACCGGATCTGTATATCTAGCCCTCAACATAACCCTAACCCTAGGTCCAATCGGAACCCTAACCGGATCTCTAACCCTCGCCCTCAACATAACCCTAACCCTAGGTCCAATCGGAACCCTAACCGGATCTCTAACCCTAGCCCTCAACATAACCCTTACCCTAGGTCCAATCGGAACCCTAACCGGATCTCTAACCCTAGCCCTCAACATAACCCTAACCCTAGGGCCAATCGGAACCCTAACAGGACCTCTACCCCTCGCCCTCAACATAACCCTAAACCTAGGTCCAATCGGAACCCTAACCGGAACTCTAACCCTAGCCCTCAACATAACCCTAACACTAGGTCCAATCGGAACCCTAACCGGATATCTATCCCTATCCCTCAACATAACCCTAACCCTAGGTCCAATCGGAACCCTAACCGGATCTTTATACTTAGCCTTCAACATAACCCTAACCCTAGGTCCAATCGGAACCCTAAATGGATATCTAACCCTAGCCCTCAACGTAACCATTAACCCTAAGTCCAATCGGAACCCTAACCGGATATCTAACCCTAGCCCTCAACATAACCCTAACCCTAGGTCCAATCGGAACCCTAACAGGATCTCTACCCCTCGCCCTCAACATAACCCTAACCCTAGGTCCAATCGGAACCCTAACCGGATCTCTAACCCTAGCCCTCAACATAACCCTAAGCCTAGGTCCAATCGGAACCCTAAACGGATCTGTATACCTAGCCCTCAACATAACCCGAACCCTAGGTCCAATCGGAAACCAACCGGATCTCTAACACTAGCCCTCAACATAACCCTAACCCTAGGTCCAATCGGAACCCTAACCGGATCTCTAACCCTAAGCCTCAACATAACCCTATTCCTAGGTCCAATCGGAACCCTAACCTGATCTCTAACCCTAGCCCTCAACATAACCCTAACCCTAGGTCCAATGGGAACCCTAAACGGAACTCAAACCCTAACCCTCAACATAACCCTAACCCTAGGTCCAATCGGAACCCTAACCGGATCTCTAACCCTAGCCCTCAACATAACCCTAACCCTAGGGCCAATCGGAACCCTAACAGGACCTCTACCCCTCGCCCTCAACATAACCCTAAACCTAGGTCCAATCGGAACCCTAACCGGAACTCTAACCCTAGCCCTCAACATAACCCTAACACTAGGTCCAATCGGAACCCTAACCGGATATCTATCCCTAGCCCTCAACATAACCCTAACCCTAGGTCCAATCGGAACCCTAACCGGATCTTTATACTTAGCCTTCAACATAACCCTAACCCTAGGTCCAATCGGAACCCTAACCGGATCTCTAACCCTAGCCCTCAACATAACCCTAACCCTAGGTCCAATCGGAACCCTAACCGGATCTCTAACCCTAGCCCTCAACATAACCCTAACCCTAGGTCCAATCGGAACCCTACCCGGATCTGTATACCTAGCCCTCAACATAACCCTAAACCTAGGTCCAATCCAAAACATAACCGGATCTCTAAACCTAGCCCTCAACATAACCCTAACCCTAGGTCCAATCGGAACCCTAACCGGATCTCTAACCTTAGCCCTCAACATAACCCTAACCCTAGGTCCAATCGGAACCCTAACCGGATCTGTATACCTAGCCCTCAACATAACCCTAACCCTAGGTACAATCGGAACCCTAACCGGATCTGTATACCTAGCCCTGAACATAACCCTAACCCTAGGTCCAATCGGAACCCTAAACGATTCTCTAACCCTAGCCCTCAACATAACCCTAACCCTAGGTCCAATCGGAAACGTAACCGGATCTCTAAACCCAGCCCTCAACATAACCCTAACCCTAGGTCCAATCGGAACCCTAACCGGAACTCTAACCCTAGCCCTCAAAATAACCCTAACCCTAGGTCCAATCGGAACCCTAACCGGTCTCTAACCCTAGCCCTCAACATAACCCTAACCCTAGGTCCAATCGGAACCCTAGCCGGATCTCTAACCCTAGTCCTCAACATAATCCTAACCCTAGGTCCAATCGGAACCCTAACCGGAACTGTATACCTAGCCTTCAACATAACCCTAACCCTAAGACCAATCAGAAACCTAACCGGATCTCTAACCCTAGCCCTCAACATAACCCTAACCCTAGGTCCAATCGGAACCCTAACCGGATCTGTATACCTTGCCCTCAACATAACCCTAACCCTAGGTCCAATCGGAAACCTAACAGGATCTCTAACCCTAGCCCTCAACACAACGCTAATCCTGGGTCCAACCGTAACCCTTACCGGATGTCTAACCCTAGCCCTCAACATAACCCTAACCCTAGGTCCAATCGGAACCCTAACCAGATCTCTAACCCTAGCCCTCAACATAACCCTAATCCTAGGTCCAATCGGAACCCTAACCGGGTCCGTATACCTCGCCCTCAACATAACCCTAACCCTAGGTCCAATCGGAACCCTAACCAGATCTCTAACCCTAGCCCTCAACATAACCCTAATCCTAGGTCCAATCGGAACCCTAACCGGGTCCGTATACCTAACCCTCAACATAACCCTAACCCTAGGTCCAATCGGAACCCTAAACGGATCCCTAACCCTAGCCCTCAACATAACCCTAACCCTAGGACCAATCCGAACCCTAACCGGATCTCTACCCCTCGCCCTCAACATAACCCTAACCCGAGGTCCAATCGGAACCCTAACCGGATCTCTAAACCTAGCCCTCAACATAACCCTAACCGTAGGTCCAATCGGAACCCTAACCGGAACTCTAACCCTAGCCCTCAACATAACCCTAACCCTAGGTCCAATCGGAACCCTAACCAGATCTCTAACCCTAGCCCTCAACATAACCCTAATCCTAGGTCGAATCGGAACCCTAACCGGGTCTGTATACCTAGCGCTCAACATAACCCTAACCCTAGGTCCAATCGGAACCCTAACCGGATCCCTAAACCTACCCCTCAACATAACCCTAACCCTAGGACCAATCCGAACCCTAACCGGAACTCTACCCCTCGCCCTCAACATAACGCTAACCCGAGGTCCAATCGGAACCCTAACCGGATCTCTAACCCTAGCCCTCAACATAACCCTAACCCTAGGTCCAATCGGAACCCTAAATGGATATCTAACCCTAGCCCTCAACGTAACCATTAACCCTAAGTCCAATCGGAACCCTAACCGGATATCTAACCCTAGCCCTCAACATAACCCTACCCTAGGTCCAATCGGAACCCTAACTGGATCTCTACCCCTCGCCCTCAACATAACCCTAACCCTAGGTCCAATCGGAACCCTAACCGGATCTCTAACCCTAGCCCTCAACATAACCCTAACCCTAGGTCCAATCGGAACCCTAACCGGATCTCTAACCCTAGCCCTCAACATAACCCTAACCCTAGGGCCAATCGGAACCCTAACAGGACCTCTACCCCTCGCCCTCAACATAACCCTAAACCTAGGTCCAATCGGAACCCTAACCGGAACTCTAACCCTAGCCCTCAACATAAGCCTAACACTAGGTCCAATCGGAACCCTAACCGGATATCTATCCCTAGCCCTCAACATAACCCTAACCCTAGGTCCAATCGGAACCCTAACCGGATCTTTATACTTAGCCTTCAACATAACCCTAACCCTAGGTCCAATCGGAACCCTAACCGGATCTCTAACCCTAGCCCTCAACATAACCCTAACCCTAGGTCCAATCGGAACCCTAACCGGATCTCTAACCTTAGCCCTCAACATAACCCTAACCCTAGGTCCAATCGGAACCCTAACCGGATCTCTACCCCTCGCCCTCAACATATCCCTAACCCTAGGTCAAATCGGAACCCTAACCGGATGTCTAACCCTCGCCCTCAACATAACCCTAACCCTTGGTCCAATCGGAACCCTAACCGGATATCTAACACTAGCCCTCAACATAACCCTAAATCTAGGACCAATCGGAACCCTAACCGGATCTCTAACCCTAGCTCTAAACATAACCCTAACCCTAGGTCCAATCGGAACCCTAATCGGTTCTCTAACCCTATCCCTCAACATAACCCTAACCCTAGGTCCAATCGGAAACCTAACAGGATGTCTAACCCTAGCCTTCAACATTCCCTAACACTAGGTCCATTAGGAACCCTAACCGGATCTCTAACCCTAGCCCTCAACATAACCCTAACCCTAGGTCCAATCGGAACCCTAACCGGATCTGTATACCTAGCCCTGAACATAACCCTAACCCTAGGTCCAATCGGAACCCTAACCGGATCTGAATACCTAGCCCTGAACATAACCCTAACCCTAGGTCCAATCGGAACCCTAACAGGATCTCTAACCCTCGCCCTCAACATAACCATAACCCTAGATCCAATAGGAACCCTAACCGGATCTCTAACCCTAGCCCTCAACATAACCCTAACCCTAGGCCCAATCGGAACCATAACCGGACCTCTAACCCTCGCCCTCAACATAACCCTAACCCTAGGTCCAATCGGAACCCTATCCGGAACTCTACCCTAGCCCTAAACATATCACTAACCCTAGGTCCAATCGGAACCCTAACCGGATCTCTAACCCTAGCCCTCAACATAACCCTAACCCTAGGCCCAATCGGAACCCTAACCGGATCTCTAACCCGAGCCCTCAACATAACCCTAACCCTAGGTCTAATCGGAACCCTAACCGGATCTCTAACCCTAGCCCTCAACATAACCCTAACCCTACTTTCAATCGGAACCCCAACCGGATCTCTAACACTAGCCCTCAACATAACCCTAACCCTAGGTCCAATCGGAACCGTAACCCGATCTCTAACCCTAGGACTCAACATAACCCTAACCGGAGGTCCAATCGGAACCCTAAACGGATATCTAACCCTAGCCCTCAACATAAGCCTAACCCTAGGTCCAATCGGAACCCTAAACGGATATCTAACCATAGCCCTCAACATAACCCTAACCCTAGGTACAATCGGAACCCTACCAGGAACTCTACCCCTCGCCCTCAACATAACCCTAACCCTAGGTCCAATCAGAACCCTAACCGGATCTCTATCCCTAGCCCTCAACATAATCATAACCTTAGGTCCAATCGGAACCCTAAACGGATATCTAACCCTAGCCCTCAACATAACCCTAACCCTAGGTCCAATCGGAACGCTAACCGGATATCTATCCCTAGCCCTCTACATAACACTAACCCTAGTTTCAATCGGAACCCTAACAGGATCTCTAACCCAGCCCGCAACATAACCCTAACCCTAGGTCCAATCGGAACCCTAACCGGATCCCTACCCCTCGCCCTCAACATAACCCTAACCCGAGGTCCAATCGGAACCCTAACCGGATCTGTACCACTCGCCCTAAACATAACCCTAACCCTAGGTACAATCGGAGCCCTAACCGGATCTCTAACCCTAGCCCTCAACATAACCCTAACCCTAGGTCCAATCGGAACCCTAACCGGAACTCTAACACTAGCCCTCAAAATAACCCTAACCCTAGGTCCAATCGGAACCCTAACCGGAACTCTAACCCTAGCCCTCAACATAACCCTAACCCTAGGTCCAATCGGAACCCTAACCGGATATCTATCCCTAGCCCTCAACATAACCCTAACCCTAAGTCCAATCGGAACCCTAACAGGATCTCTAACCCTAGCCCTCAACATAACCCTAACCCTAGGTCCAATCGGAACCCTAAATGGATATCTAACCCTAGCCCTCAACGTAACCATTAACCCTAGGTCCAACCAGAACCCTAACCGGATATCTAACCTTAGCCCTCAACATAACCCTAACCCTAGTTCCAATCGGAACCCTAACCGGATCTGTATATCTAGCCCTCAACATAACCCTAACCCTAGGTCCAATCGGAACCCTAACCGGATCTCTAACCCTCGCCCTCAACATAACCCTAACCCTAGGTCCAATCGGAACCCTAACCGGATCTCTAACCCTAGCCCTCAACATAACCCTTACCCTAGGTCCAATCGGAACCCTAACCGGATCTCTAACCCTAGCCCTCAACATAACCCTAACCCTAGGGCCAATCGGAACCCTAACAGGACCTCTACCCCTCGCCCTCAACATAACCCTAAACCTAGGTCCAATCGGAACCCTAACCGGAACTCTAACGCTAGCCCTCAACATAACCCTAACCCTAGGTCCAACCGGAACCCTAACCGGATCTCTAACCCTAGCCCTCAACATAACCCTAACCCTAGGGCCAATCGGAAACCTAACCGGGTCTGTATACCTAGATCTCAACATAACCCTAACACTAGGTCCAATCGAAACCCTAACCGGATCCCGTACCCTAGCCCTCAACATAACCCTAACCGTAGGACCAATCCGAACCCTAACCGGATCTCTACCCCTCGCCCTCAACATAACCCTAACCCGAGGTCCAATCGGAACCCTAACCGGATCTCTAAACCTAGCCCTCAACATAACCCTAACCCTAGGTCCAATCGGAACCCTAACCGGAACTCTAACCCTAGCCCTCAAAATAACCCTAACCCTAGGTCCAATCGGAACCCTAAGCTGAACTCTAACCCTAGCCCTCAACATAACCCTAACCCTAGGTCCAATCGGAACCCTAACCGGATATCTATCCCTAGCCCTCAACATAACCCTAACCCTAAGTCCAATCGGAACCCTAACAGGATCTCTAACCCTAGCCCTCAACATAACCCTAACCCTAGGTCCAATCGGAACCCTAAATGGATATCTAACCCTAGCCCTCAACGTAACCATTAACCCTAGGTCCAACCAGAACCCTAACCGGATATCTAACCTTAGCCCTCAACATAACCCTAACCCTAGTTCCAATCGGAACCCTAACCGGATCTGTATATCTAGCCCTCAACATAACCCTAACCCTAGGTCCAATCGGAACCCTAACCGGATCTCTAACCCTCGCCCTCAACATAACCCTAACCCTAGGTCCAATCGGAACCCTAAATGGATATCTAACCCTAGCCCTCAACGTAACCATTAACCCTAAGTCCAATCGGAACCCTAACCGGATATCTAACCCTAGCCCTCAACATAACCCTAACCCTAGGTCCAATCGGAACCCTAACAGGATCTCTACCCCTCGCCCTCAACATAACCCTAACCCTAGGTCCAATCGGAACCCTAACCGGATCTCTAACCCTAGCCCTCAACATAACCCTAAGCCTAGGTCCAATCGGAACCCTAAACGGATCTGTATACCTAGCCCTCAACATAACCCGAACCCTAGGTCCAATCGGAAACCAACCGGATCTCTAACACTAGCCCTCAACATAACCCTAATCCTAGGTCCAATCGGAACCCTAACCGGATCTCTAACCCTAAGCCTCAACATAACCCTATTCCTAGGTCCAATCGGAACCCTAACCTGATCTCTAACCCTAGCCCTCAACATAACCCTAACCCTAGGTCCAATGGGAACCCTAAACGGAACTCAAACCCTAACCCTCAACATAACCCTAACCCTAGGTCCAATCGGAACCCTAACCGGATCTCTAACCCTAGCCCTCAACATAACCCTAACCCTAGGGCCAATCGGAACCCTAACAGGACCTCTACCCCTCGCCCTCAACATAACCCTAAACCTAGGTCCAATCGGAACCCTAACCGGAACTCTAACCCTAGCCCTCAACATAACCCTAACACTAGGTCCAATCGGAACCCTAACCGGATATCTATCCCTAGCCCTCAACATAACCCTAACCCTAGGTCCAATCGGAACCCTAACCGGATCTTTATACTTAGCCTTCAACATAACCCTAACCCTAGGTCCAATCGGAACCCTAACCGGATCTCTAACCCTAGCCCTCAACATAACCCTAACCCTAGGTCCAATCGGAACCCTACCCGGATCTGTATACCTAGCCCTCAACATAACCCTAAACCTAGTTCCAATCCAAAACATAACCGGATCTCTAAACCTAGCCCTCAACATAACCCTAACCCTAGGTCCAATCGGAACCCTAACCGGATCTCTAACCTTAGCCCTCAACATAACCCTAACCCTAGGTCCAATCGGAACCCTAACCGGATCTGTATACCTAGCCCTCAACATAACCCTAACCCTAGGTACAATCGGAACCCTAACCGGATCTCTAACCCTAGCCCTCAACATAACCCTAACCCTAGGTCCAATCGGAACCCTAACCGGATCTCTAACCCTAGCCCTCAACATAACCCTAACCCTAGGTCCAATCGGAACCCTACCCGGATCTGTATACCTAGCCCTCAACATAACCCTAAACCTAGTTCCAATCCAAAACATAACCGGATCTCTAAACCTAGCCCTCAACATAACCCTAACCCTAGGTCCAATCGGAACCCTAACCGGATCTCTAACCTTAGCCCTCAACATAACCCTAACCCTAGGTCCAATCGGAACCCTAACCGGATCTGTATACCTAGCCCTCAACATAACCCTAACCCTAGGTACAATCGGAACCCTAACCGGATCTGTATACCTAGCCCTGAACATAACCCTAACCCTAGGTCCAATCGGAACCCTAACCGATTCTCTAACCCTAGCCCTCAACATAACCCTAACCCTAGGTCCAATCAGAAACGTAACCGGATCTCTAAACCCAGCCCTCAACATAACCCTAACCCTAGGTCCAATCGGAACCCTAACCGGAACTCTAACCCTAGCCCTCAAAATAACCCTAACCCTAGGTCCAATCGGAACCCTAACCGGTCTCTAACCCTAGCCCTCAACATAACCCTAACCCTAGGTCCAATCGGAACCCTAACCGGATCTCTAACCCTAGTCCTCAACATAACCCTAACCCTAGGTCCAATCGGAACCCTAACCGGAACTGTATACCTAGCCTTCAACATAACCCTAACCCTAAGACCAATCAGAAACCTAACCGGATCTCTAACCCTAGCCCTCAACATAACCCTAACCCTAGGTCCAATCGGAACCCTAACCGGATCTGTATACCTTGCCCTCAACATAACCCTAACCCTAGGTCCAATCGGAAACCTAACAGGATCTCTAACCCTAGCCCTGAACACAACGCTAATCCTGGGTCCAACCGTAACCCTTACCGGATGTCTAACCCTAGCCCTCAACATAACCCTAACCCTAGGTCCAATCGGAACCCTAACCAGATCTCTAACCCTAGCCCTTAACATAACCCTAATCCTAGGTCCAATCGGAACCCTAACCGGGTCCGTATACCTCGCCCTCAACATAACCCTAACCCTAGGTCCAATCGGAACCCTAAACGGATCCCTAACCCTAGCCCTCAACATAACCCTAACCCTAGGACCAATCCGAACCCTAACCGGATCTCTACCCCTCGCCCTCAACATAACCCTAACCCGAGGTCCAATCGGAACCCTAACCGGATCTCTAAACCTAGCCCTCAACATAACCCTAACCGTAGGTCCAATCGGAACCCTAACCGGAACTCTAACCCTAGCCCTCAAAATAACCCTAACCCTAGGTCCAATCGGAACCCTAACCGGGTCCGTATACCTCGCCCTCAACATAACCCTAACCCTAGGTCCAATCGGAACCCTAACCAGATCTCTAACCCTAGCCCTCAACATAACCCTAATCCTAGGTCGAATCGGAACCCTAACCGGGTCTGTATACCTAGCGCTCAACATAACCCTAACCCTAGGTCCAATCGGAACCCTAACCGGATCCCTAAACCTACCCCTCAACATAACCCTAACCCTAGGACCAATCCGAACCCTAACCGGAACTCTACCCCTCGCCCTCAACATAACGCTAACCCGAGGTCCAATCGGAACCCTAACCGGATCTCTAACCCTAGCCCTCAACATAACCCTAACCCTAGGTCCAATCGGAACCCTAAATGGATATCTAACCCTAGCCCTCAACGTAACCATTAACCCTAAGTCCAATCGGAACCCTAACCGGATATCTAACCCTAGCCCTCAACATAACCCTACCCTAGGTCCAATCGGAACCCTAACAGGATCTCTACCCCTCGCCCTCAACATAACCCTAACCCTAGGTCCAATCGGAACCCTAACCGGATCTCTAACCCTAGCCCTCAACATAACCCTAACCCTAGGTCCAATCGGAACCCTAACCGGATCTCTAACCCTAGCCCTCAACATAACCCTAACCCTAGGGCCAATCGGAACCCTAACAGGACCTCTACCCCTCGCCCTCAACATAACCCTAAACCTAGGTCCAATCGGAACCCTAACCGGAACTCTAACCCTAGCCCTCAACATAAGCCTAACACTAGGTCCAATCGGAACCCTAACCGGATATCTATCCCTAGCCCTCAACATAACCCTAACCCTAGGTCCAATCGGAACCCTAACCGGATCTCTACCCCTCGCCCTCAACATATCCCTAACCCTAGGTCAAATCGGAACCCTAACCGGATCTCTAACCCTAGCCCTCAACATAACCCTAACCCTAGGTCCAATCGGAACCCTAACCGGATCTCTAACCTTAGCCCTCAACATAACCCTAACCCTAGGTCCAATCGGAACCCTAACCGGATCTCTACCCCTCGCCCTCAACATATCCCTAACCCTAGGTCAAATCGGAACCCTAACCGGATGTCTAACCCTCGCCCTCAACATAACCCTAACCCTTGGTCCAATCGGAACCCTAACCGGATATCTAACACTAGCCCTCAACATAACCCTAAATCTAGGTCCAATCGGAACCCTAACCGGATCTCTAACCCTAGCTCTAAACATAACCCTAACCCTAGGTCCAATCGGAACCCTAATCGGTTCTCTAACCCTATCCCTCAACATAACCCTAACCCTAGGTCCAATCGGAAACCTAACAGGATGTCTAACCCTAGCCTTCAACATTCCCTAACACTAGGTCCATTAGGAACCCTAACCGGATCTCTAACCCTAGCCCTCAACATAACCCTAACCCTAGGTCCAATCGGAACCCTAACCGGATCTGTATACCTAGCCCTCAACATAACCCTAACCGTAGGACCAATCCGAACCCTAACCGGATCTCTACCCCTCGCCCTCAACATAACCCTAACCCGAGGTCCAATCGGAACCCTAACCGGATCTCTAAACCTAGCCCTCAACATAACCCTAACCCTAGGTCCAATCGGAACCCTAACCGGAACTCTAACCCTAGCCCTCAAAATAACCCTAACCCTAGGTCCAATCGGAACCCTAAGCTGAACTCTAACCCTAGCCCTCAACATAACCCTAACCCTAGGTCCAATCGGAACCCTAACCGGATATCTATCCCTAGCCCTCAACATAACCCTAACCCTAAGTCCAATCGGAACCCTAACAGGATCTCTAACCCTAGCCCTCAACATAACCCTAACCCTAGGTCCAATCGGAACCCTAAATGGATATCTAACCCTAGCCCTCAACGTAACCATTAACCCTAGGTCCAACCAGAACCCTAACCGGATATCTAACCTTAGCCCTCAACATAACCCTAACCCTAGTTCCAATCGGAACCCTAACCGGATCTGTATATCTAGCCCTCAACATAACCCTAACCCTAGGTCCAATCGGAACCCTAACCGGATCTCTAACCCTCGCCCTCAACATAACCCTAACCCTAGGTCCAATCGGAACCCTAAATGGATATCTAACCCTAGCCCTCAACGTAACCATTAACCCTAAGTCCAATCGGAACCCTAACCGGATATCTAACCCTAGCCCTCAACATAACCCTAACCCTAGGTCCAATCGGAACCCTAACAGGATCTCTACCCCTCGCCCTCAACATAACCCTAACCCTAGGTCCAATCGGAACCCTAACCGGATCTCTAACCCTAGCCCTCAACATAACCCTAAGCCTAGGTCCAATCGGAACCCTAAACGGATCTGTATACCTAGCCCTCAACATAACCCGAACCCTAGGTCCAATCGGAAACCAACCGGATCTCTAACACTAGCCCTCAACATAACCCTAATCCTAGGTCCAATCGGAACCCTAACCGGATCTCTAACCCTAAGCCTCAACATAACCCTATTCCTAGGTCCAATCGGAACCCTAACCTGATCTCTAACCCTAGCCCTCAACATAACCCTAACCCTAGGTCCAATGGGAACCCTAAACGGAACTCAAACCCTAACCCTCAACATAACCCTAACCCTAGGTCCAATCGGAACCCTAACCGGATCTCTAACCCTAGCCCTCAACATAACCCTAACCCTAGGGCCAATCGGAACCCTAACAGGACCTCTACCCCTCGCCCTCAACATAACCCTAAACCTAGGTCCAATCGGAACCCTAACCGGAACTCTAACCCTAGCCCTCAACATAACCCTAACACTAGGTCCAATCGGAACCCTAACCGGATATCTATCCCTAGCCCTCAACATAACCCTAACCCTAGGTCCAATCGGAACCCTAACCGGATCTTTATACTTAGCCTTCAACATAACCCTAACCCTAGGTCCAATCGGAACCCTAACCGGATCTCTAACCCTAGCCCTCAACATAACCCTAACCCTAGGTCCAATCGGAACCCTACCCGGATCTGTATACCTAGCCCTCAACATAACCCTAAACCTAGTTCCAATCCAAAACATAACCGGATCTCTAAACCTAGCCCTCAACATAACCCTAACCCTAGGTCCAATCGGAACCCTAACCGGATCTCTAACCTTAGCCCTCAACATAACCCTAACCCTAGGTCCAATCGGAACCCTAACCGGATCTGTATACCTAGCCCTCAACATAACCCTAACCCTAGGTACAATCGGAACCCTAACCGGATCTCTAACCCTAGCCCTCAACATAACCCTAACCCTAGGTCCAATCGGAACCCTAACCGGATCTCTAACCCTAGCCCTCAACATAACCCTAACCCTAGGTCCAATCGGAACCCTACCCGGATCTGTATACCTAGCCCTCAACATAACCCTAAACCTAGTTCCAATCCAAAACATAACCGGATCTCTAAACCTAGCCCTCAACATAACCCTAACCCTAGGTCCAATCGGAACCCTAACCGGATCTCTAACCTTAGCCCTCAACATAACCCTAACCCTAGGTCCAATCGGAACCCTAACCGGATCTGTATACCTAGCCCTCAACATAACCCTAACCCTAGGTACAATCGGAACCCTAACCGGATCTGTATACCTAGCCCTGAACATAACCCTAACCCTAGGTCCAATCGGAACCCTAACCGATTCTCTAACCCTAGCCCTCAACATAACCCTAACCCTAGGTCCAATCAGAAACGTAACCGGATCTCTAAACCCAGCCCTCAACATAACCCTAACCCTAGGTCCAATCGGAACCCTAACCGGAACTCTAACCCTAGCCCTCAAAATAACCCTAACCCTAGGTCCAATCGGAACCCTAACCGGTCTCTAACCCTAGCCCTCAACATAACCCTAACCCTAGGTCCAATCGGAACCCTAACCGGATCTCTAACCCTAGTCCTCAACATAACCCTAACCCTAGGTCCAATCGGAACCCTAACCGGAACTGTATACCTAGCCTTCAACATAACCCTAACCCTAAGACCAATCAGAAACCTAACCGGATCTCTAACCCTAGCCCTCAACATAACCCTAACCCTAGGTCCAATCGGAACCCTAACCGGATCTGTATACCTTGCCCTCAACATAACCCTAACCCTAGGTCCAATCGGAAACCTAACAGGATCTCTAACCCTAGCCCTGAACACAACGCTAATCCTGGGTCCAACCGTAACCCTTACCGGATGTCTAACCCTAGCCCTCAACATAACCCTAACCCTAGGTCCAATCGGAACCCTAACCAGATCTCTAACCCTAGCCCTTAACATAACCCTAATCCTAGGTCCAATCGGAACCCTAACCGGGTCCGTATACCTCGCCCTCAACATAACCCTAACCCTAGGTCCAATCGGAACCCTAAACGGATCCCTAACCCTAGCCCTCAACATAACCCTAACCCTAGGACCAATCCGAACCCTAACCGGATCTCTACCCCTCGCCCTCAACATAACCCTAACCCGAGGTCCAATCGGAACCCTAACCGGATCTCTAAACCTAGCCCTCAACATAACCCTAACCGTAGGTCCAATCGGAACCCTAACCGGAACTCTAACCCTAGCCCTCAAAATAACCCTAACCCTAGGTCCAATCGGAACCCTAACCGGGTCCGTATACCTCGCCCTCAACATAACCCTAACCCTAGGTCCAATCGGAACCCTAACCAGATCTCTAACCCTAGCCCTCAACATAACCCTAATCCTAGGTCGAATCGGAACCCTAACCGGGTCTGTATACCTAGCGCTCAACATAACCCTAACCCTAGGTCCAATCGGAACCCTAACCGGATCCCTAAACCTACCCCTCAACATAACCCTAACCCTAGGACCAATCCGAACCCTAACCGGAACTCTACCCCTCGCCCTCAACATAACGCTAACCCGAGGTCCAATCGGAACCCTAACCGGATCTCTAACCCTAGCCCTCAACATAACCCTAACCCTAGGTCCAATCGGAACCCTAAATGGATATCTAACCCTAGCCCTCAACGTAACCATTAACCCTAAGTCCAATCGGAACCCTAACCGGATATCTAACCCTAGCCCTCAACATAACCCTACCCTAGGTCCAATCGGAACCCTAACAGGATCTCTACCCCTCGCCTTCAACATAACCCTAACCCTAGGTCCAATCGGAACCCTAACCGGATCTCTAACCCTAGCCCTCAACATAACCCTAACCCTAGGTCCAATCGGAACCCTAACCGGATCTCTAACCCTAGCCCTCAACATAACCCTAACCCTAGGGCCAATCGGAACCCTAACAGGACCTCTACCCCTCGCCCTCAACATAACCCTAAACCTAGGTCCAATCGGAACCCTAACCGGAACTCTAACCCTAGCCCTCAACATAAGCCTAACACTAGGTCCAATCGGAACCCTAACCGGATATCTATCCCTAGCCCTCAACATAACCCTAACCCTAGGTCCAATCGGAACCCTAACCGGATCTCTACCCCTCGCCCTCAACATATCCCTAACCCTAGGTCAAATCGGAACCCTAACCGGATCTCTAACCCTAGCCCTCAACATAACCCTAACCCTAGGTCCAATCGGAACCCTAACCGGATCTCTAACCTTAGCCCTCAACATAACCCTAACCCTAGGTCCAATCGGAACCCTAACCGGATCTCTACCCCTCGCCCTCAACATATCCCTAACCCTAGGTCAAATCGGAACCCTAACCGGATGTCTAACCCTCGCCCTCAACATAACCCTAACCCTTGGTCCAATCGGAACCCTAACCGGATATCTAACACTAGCCCTCAACATAACCCTAAATCTAGGTCCAATCGGAACCCTAACCGGATCTCTAACCCTAGCTCTAAACATAACCCTAACCCTAGGTCCAATCGGAACCCTAATCGGTTCTCTAACCCTATCCCTCAACATAACCCTAACCCTAGGTCCAATCGGAAACCTAACAGGATGTCTAACCCTAGCCTTCAACATTCCCTAACACTAGGTCCATTAGGAACCCTAACCGGATCTCTAACCCTAGCCCTCAACATAACCCTAACCCTAGGTCCAATCGGAACCCTAACCGGATCTGTATACCTAGCCCTCAACATAACCCTAACCGTAGGACCAATCCGAACCCTAACCGGATCTCTACCCCTCGCCCTCAACATAACCCTAACCCGAGGTCCAATCGGAACCCTAACCGGATCTCTAAACCTAGCCCTCAACATAACCCTAACCCTAGGTCCAATCGGAACCCTAACCGGAACTCTAACCCTAGCCCTCAAAATAACCCTAACCCTAGGTCCAATCGGAACCCTAAGCTGAACTCTAACCCTAGCCCTCAACATAACCCTAACCCTAGGTCCAATCGGAACCCTAACCGGATATCTATCCCTAGCCCTCAACATAACCCTAACCCTAAGTCCAATCGGAACCCTAACAGGATCTCTAACCCTAGCCCTCAACATAACCCTAACCCTAGGTCCAATCGGAACCCTAAATGGATATCTAACCCTAGCCCTCAACGTAACCATTAACCCTAGGTCCAACCAGAACCCTAACCGGATATCTAACCTTAGCCCTCAACATAACCCTAACCCTAGTTCCAATCGGAACCCTAACCGGATCTGTATATCTAGCCCTCAACATAACCCTAACCCTAGGTCCAATCGGAACCCTAACCGGATCTCTAACCCTCGCCCTCAACATAACCCTAACCCTAGGTCCAATCGGAACCCTAAATGGATATCTAACCCTAGCCCTCAACGTAACCATTAACCCTAAGTCCAATCGGAACCCTAACCGGATATCTAACCCTAGCCCTCAACATAACCCTAACCCTAGGTCCAATCGGAACCCTAACAGGATCTCTACCCCTCGCCCTCAACATAACCCTAACCCTAGGTCCAATCGGAACCCTAACCGGATCTCTAACCCTAGCCCTCAACATAACCCTAAGCCTAGGTCCAATCGGAACCCTAAACGGATCTGTATACCTAGCCCTCAACATAACCCGAACCCTAGGTCCAATCGGAAACCAACCGGATCTCTAACACTAGCCCTCAACATAACCCTAATCCTAGGTCCAATCGGAACCCTAACCGGATCTCTAACCCTAAGCCTCAACATAACCCTATTCCTAGGTCCAATCGGAACCCTAACCTGATCTCTAACCCTAGCCCTCAACATAACCCTAACCCTAGGTCCAATGGGAACCCTAAACGGAACTCAAACCCTAACCCTCAACATAACCCTAACCCTAGGTCCAATCGGAACCCTAACCGGATCTCTAACCCTAGCCCTCAACATAACCCTAACCCTAGGGCCAATCGGAACCCTAACAGGACCTCTACCCCTCGCCCTCAACATAACCCTAAACCTAGGTCCAATCGGAACCCTAACCGGAACTCTAACCCTAGCCCTCAACATAACCCTAACACTAGGTCCAATCGGAACCCTAACCGGATATCTATCCCTAGCCCTCAACATAACCCTAACCCTAGGTCCAATCGGAACCCTAACCGGATCTTTATACTTAGCCTTCAACATAACCCTAACCCTAGGTCCAATCGGAACCCTAACCGGATCTCTAACCCTAGCCCTCAACATAACCCTAACCCTAGGTCCAATCGGAACCCTACCCGGATCTGTATACCTAGCCCTCAACATAACCCTAAACCTAGTTCCAATCCAAAACATAACCGGATCTCTAAACCTAGCCCTCAACATAACCCTAACCCTAGGTCCAATCGGAACCCTAACCGGATCTCTAACCTTAGCCCTCAACATAACCCTAACCCTAGGTCCAATCGGAACCCTAACCGGATCTGTATACCTAGCCCTCAACATAACCCTAACCCTAGGTACAATCGGAACCCTAACCGGATCTCTAACCCTAGCCCTCAACATAACCCTAACCCTAGGTCCAATCGGAACCCTAACCGGATCTCTAACCCTAGCCCTCAACATAACCCTAACCCTAGGTCCAATCGGAACCCTACCCGGATCTGTATACCTAGCCCTCAACATAACCCTAAACCTAGTTCCAATCCAAAACATAACCGGATCTCTAAACCTAGCCCTCAACATAACCCTAACCCTAGGTCCAATCGGAACCCTAACCGGATCTCTAACCTTAGCCCTCAACATAACCCTAACCCTAGGTCCAATCGGAACCCTAACCGGATCTGTATACCTAGCCCTCAACATAACCCTAACCCTAGGTACAATCGGAACCCTAACCGGATCTGTATACCTAGCCCTGAACATAACCCTAACCCTAGGTCCAATCGGAACCCTAACCGATTCTCTAACCCTAGCCCTCAACATAACCCTAACCCTAGGTCCAATCAGAAACGTAACCGGATCTCTAAACCCAGCCCTCAACATAACCCTAACCCTAGGTCCAATCGGAACCCTAACCGGAACTCTAACCCTAGCCCTCAAAATAACCCTAACCCTAGGTCCAATCGGAACCCTAACCGGATCTCTTACCCTAGCCCTCAACATAACCCTAACCCTAGGTCCAATCGGAACCCTAACCGGATCTCTAACCCTAGTCCTCAACATAACCCTAACCCTAGGTCCAATCGGAACCCTAACCGGAACTGTATACCTAGCCTTCAACATAACCCTAACCCTAAGACCAATCAGAAACCTAACCGGATCTCTAACCCTAGCCCTCAACATAACCCTAACCCTAGGTCCAATCGGAACCCTAACCGGATCTGTATACCTTGCCCTCAACATAACCCTAACCCTAGGTCCAATCGGAAACCTAACAGGATCTCTAACCCTAGCCCTGAACACAACGCTAATCCTGGGTCCAACCGTAACCCTTACCGGATGTCTAACCCTAGCCCTCAACATAACCCTAACCCTAGGTCCAATCGGAACCCTAACCAGATCTCTAACCCTAGCCCTTAACATAACCCTAATCCTAGGTCCAATCGGAACCCTAACCGGGTCCGTATACCTCGCCCTCAACATAACCCTAACCCTAGGTCCAATCGGAACCCTAAACGGATCCCTAACCCTAGCCCTCAACATAACCCTAACCCTAGGACCAATCCGAACCCTAACCGGATCTCTACCCCTCGCCCTCAACATAACCCTAACCCGAGGTCCAATCGGAACCCTAACCGGATCTCTAAACCTAGCCCTCAACATAACCCTAACCGTAGGTCCAATCGGAACCCTAACCGGAACTCTAACCCTAGCCCTCAAAATAACCCTAACCCTAGGTCCAATCGGAACCCTAACCGGGTCCGTATACCTCGCCCTCAACATAACCCTAACCCTAGGTCCAATCGGAACCCTAACCAGATCTCTAACCCTAGCCCTCAACATAACCCTAATCCTAGGTCGAATCGGAACCCTAACCGGGTCTGTATACCTAGCGCTCAACATAACCCTAACCCTAGGTCCAATCGGAACCCTAACCGGATCCCTAAACCTACCCCTCAACATAACCCTAACCCTAGGACCAATCCGAACCCTAACCGGAACTCTACCCCTCGCCCTCAACATAACGCTAACCCGAGGTCCAATCGGAACCCTAACCGGATCTCTAACCCTAGCCCTCAACATAACCCTAACCCTAGGTCCAATCGGAACCCTAAATGGATATCTAACCCTAGCCCTCAACGTAACCATTAACCCTAAGTCCAATCGGAACCCTAACCGGATATCTAACCCTAGCCCTCAACATAACCCTACCCTAGGTCCAATCGGAACCCTAACAGGATCTCTACCCCTCGCCCTCAACATAACCCTAACCCTAGGTCCAATCGGAACCCTAACCGGATCTCTAACCCTAGCCCTCAACATAACCCTAACCCTAGGTCCAATCGGAACCCTAACCGGATCTCTAACCCTAGCCCTCAACATAACCCTAACCCTAGGGCCAATCGGAACCCTAACAGGACCTCTACCCCTCGCCCTCAACATAACCCTAAACCTAGGTCCAATCGGAACCCTAACCGGAACTCTAACCCTAGCCCTCAACATAAGCCTAACACTAGGTCCAATCGGAACCCTAACCGGATATCTATCCCTAGCCCTCAACATAACCCTAACCCTAGGTCCAATCGGAACCCTAACCGGATCTCTACCCCTCGCCCTCAACATATCCCTAACCCTAGGTCAAATCGGAACCCTAACCGGATCTCTAACCCTAGCCCTCAACATAACCCTAACCCTAGGTCCAATCGGAACCCTAACCGGATCTCTAACCTTAGCCCTCAACATAACCCTAACCCTAGGTCCAATCGGAACCCTAACCGGATCTCTACCCCTCGCCCTCAACATATCCCTAACCCTAGGTCAAATCGGAACCCTAACCGGATGTCTAACCCTCGCCCTCAACATAACCCTAACCCTTGGTCCAATCGGAACCCTAACCGGATATCTAACACTAGCCCTCAACATAACCCTAAATCTAGGTCCAATCGGAACCCTAACCGGATCTCTAACCCTAGCTCTAAACATAACCCTAACCCTAGGTCCAATCGGAACCCTAATCGGTTCTCTAACCCTATCCCTCAACATAACCCTAACCCTAGGTCCAATCGGAAACCTAACAGGATGTCTAACCCTAGCCTTCAACATTCCCTAACACTAGGTCCATTAGGAACCCTAACCGGATCTCTAACCCTAGCCCTCAACATAACCCTAACCCTAGGTCCAATCGGAACCCTAACCGGATCTGTATACCTAGCCCTGAACATAACCCTAACCCTAGGTCCAATCGGAACCCTAACCGGATCTGAATACCTAGCCCTGAACATAACCCTAACCCTAGGTCCAATCGGAACCCTAACAGGATCTCTAACCCTCGCCCTCAACATAACCATAACCCTAGATCCAATAGGAACCCTAACCGGATCTCTAACCCTAGCCCTCAACATAACCCTAACCCTAGGCCCAATCGGAACCATAACCGGACCTCTAACCCTCGCCCTCAACATAACCCTAACCCTAGGTCCAATCGGAACCCTATCCGGAACTCTACCCTAGCCCTAAACATATCACTAACCCTAGGTCCAATCGGAACCCTAACCGGATCTCTAACCCTAGCCCTCAACATAACCCTAACCCTAGGCCCAATCGGAACCCTAACCGGATCTCTAACCCGAGCCCTCAACATAACCCTAACCCTAGGTCTAATCGGAACCCTAACCGGATCTCTAACCCTAGCCCTCAACATAACCCTAACCCTACTTTCAATCGGAACCCCAACCGGATCTCTAACACTAGCCCTCAACATAACCCTAACCCTAGGTCCAATCGGAACCGTAACCCGATCTCTAACCCTAGGACTCAACATAACCCTAACCGGAGGTCCAATCGGAACCCTAAACGGATATCTAACCCTAGCCCTCAACATAAGCCTAACCCTAGGTCCAATCGGAACCCTAAACGGATATCTAACCATAGCCCTCAACATAACCCTAACCCTAGGTACAATCGGAACCCTACCAGGAACTCTACCCCTCGCCCTCAACATAACCCTAACCCTAGGTCCAATCAGAACCCTAACCGGATCTCTATCCCTAGCCCTCAACATAATCATAACCCTAGGTCCAATCGGAACCCTAAACGGATATCTAACCCTAGCCCTCAACATAACCCTAACCCTAGGTCCAATCGGAACGCTAACCGGATATCTATCCCTAGCCCTCTACATAACACTAACCCTAGTTTCAATCGGAACCCTAACAGGATCTCTAACCCAGCCCGCAACATAACCCTAACCCTAGGTCCAATCGGAACCCTAACCGGATCCCTACCCCTCGCCCTCAACATAACCCTAACCCGAGGTCCAATCGGAACCCTAACCGGATCTCTACCACTCGCCCTAAACATAACCCTAACCCTAGGTACAATCGGAGCCCTAACCGGATCTCTAACCCTAGCCCTCAACATAACCCTAACCCTAGGTCCAATCGGAACCCTAACCGGAACTCTAACACTAGCCCTCAAAATAACCCTAACCCTAGGTCCAATCGGAACCCTAACCGGATATCTAACCCTAGCCCTCAACATAACCCTAACCCTAGGTCCAATCGGAACCCTAACAGGATCTCTACCCCTCGCCCTCAACATAACCCTAACCCTAGGTCCAATCGGAACCCTAACCGGATCTCTAACCCTAGCCCTCAACATAACCCTAAGCCTAGGTCCAATCGGAACCCTAAACGGATCTGTATACCTAGCCCTCAACATAACCCGAACCCTAGGTCCAATCGGAAACCAACCGGATCTCTAACACTAGCCCTCAACATAACCCTAACCCTAGGTCCAATCGGAACCCTAACCGGATCTCTAACCCTAAGCCTCAACATAACCCTATTCCTAGGTCCAATCGGAACCCTAACCTGATCTCTAACCCTAGCCCTCAACATAACCCTAACCCTAGGTCCAATGGGAACCCTAAACGGAACTCAAACCCTAACCCTCAACATAAACCTAACCCTAGGTCCAATCGGAACCCTAACCGGATCTCTAACCCTAGCCCTCAACATAACCCTAACCCTAGGGCCAATCGGAACCCTAACAGGACCTCTACCCCTCGCCCTCAACATAACCCTAAACCTAGGTCCAATCGGAACCCTAACCGGAACTCTAACCCTAGCCCTCAACATAACCCTAACACTAGGTCCAATCGGAACACTAACCGGATATCTATCCCTAGCCCTCAACATAACCCTAACCCTAGGTCCAATCGGAACCCTAACCGGATCTTTATACTTAGCCTTCAACATAACCCTAACCCTAGGTCCAATCGGAACCCTAACCGGATCTCTAACCCTAGCCCTCAACATAACCCTAACCCTAGGTCCAATCGGAACCCTAACCGGATCTCTAACCCTAGCCCTCAACATAACCCTAACCCTAGGTCCAATCGGAACCCTACCCGGATCTGTATACCTAGCCCTCAACATAACCCTAAACCTAGGTCCAATCCAAAACATAACCGGATCTCTAAACCTAGCCCTCAACATAACCCTAACCCTAGGTCCAATCGGAACCCTAACCGGATCTCTAACCTTAGCCCTCAACATAACCCTAACCCTAGGTCCAATCGGAACCCTAACCGGATCTGTATACCTAGCCCTCAACATAACCCTAACCCTAGGTACAATCGGAACCCTAACCGGATCTGTATACCTAGCCCTGAACATAACCCTAACCCTAGGTCCAATCGGAACCCTAAACGATTCTCTAACCCTAGCCCTCAACATAACCCTAACCCTAGGTCCAATCGGAAACGTAACCGGATCTCTAAACCCAGCCCTCAACATAACCCTAACCCTAGGTCCAATCGGAACCCTAACCGGAACTCTAACCCTAGCCCTCAAAATAACCCTAACCCTAGGTCCAATCGGAACCCTAACCGGTCTCTAACCCTAGCCCTCAACATAACCCTAACCCTAGGTCCAATCGGAACCCTAACCGGATCTCTAACCCTAGTCCTCAACATAACCCTAACCCTAGGTCCAATCGGAACCCTAACCGGAACTGTATACCTAGCCTTCAACATAACCCTAACCCTAAGACCAATCAGAAACCTAACCGGATCTCTAACCCTAGCCCTCAACATAACCCTAACCCTAGGTCCAATCGGAACCCTAACCGGATCTGTATACCTTGCCCTCAACATAACCCTAACCCTAGGTCCAATCGGAATCCTAACAGGATCTCTAACCCTAGCCCTCAACACAACGCTAATCCTGGGTCCAACCGTAACCCTTACCGGATGTCTAACCCTAGCCCTCAACATAACCCTAACCCTAGGTCCAATCGGAACCCTAACCAGATCTCTAACCCTAGCCCTCAACATAACCCTAATCCTAGGTCCAATCGGAACCCTAACCGGGTCCGTATACCTCGCCCTCAACATAACCCTAACCCTAGGTCCAATCGGAACCCTAACCAGATCTCTAACCCTAGCCCTCAACATAACCCTAATCCTAGGTCCAATCGGAACCCTAACCGGGTCCGTATACCTAACCCTCAACATAACCCTAACCCTAGGTCCAATCGGAACCCTAAACGGATCCCTAACCCTAGCCCTCAACATAACCCTAACCCTAGGACCAATCCGAACCCTAACCGGATCTCTACCCCTCGCCCTCAACATAACCCTAACCCGAGGTCCAATCGGAACCCTAACCGGATCTCTAAACCTAGCCCTCAACATAACCCTAACCGTAGGTCCAATCGGAACCCTAACCGGAACTCTAACCCTAGCCCTCAACATAACCCTAACCCTAGGTCCAATCGGAACCCTAACCAGATCTCTAACCCTAGCCCTCAACATAACCCTAATCCTAGGTCGAATCGGAACCCTAACCGGGTCTGTATACCTAGCGCTCAACATAACCCTAACCCTAGGTCCAATCGGAACCCTAACCGGATCCCTAAACCTACCCCTCAACATAACCCTAACCCTAGGACCAATCCGAACCCTAACCGGAACTCTACCCCTCGCCCTCAACATAACGCTAACCCGAGGTCCAATCGGAACCCTAACCGGATCTCTAACCCTAGCCCTCAACATAACCCTAACCCTAGGTCCAATCGGAACCCTAAATGGATATCTAACCCTAGCCCTCAACGTAACCATTAACCCTAAGTCCAATCGGAACCCTAACCGGATATCTAACCCTAGCCCTCAACATAACCCTACCCTAGGTCCAATCGGAACCCTAACTGGATCTCTACCCCTCGCCCTCAACATAACCCTAACCCTAGGTCCAATCGGAACCCTAACCGGATCTCTAACCCTAGCCCTCAACATAACCCTAACCCTAGGTCCAATCGGAACCCTAACCGGATCTCTAACCCTAGCCCTCAACATAACCCTAACCCTAGGGCCAATCGGAACCCTAACAGGACCTCTACCCCTCGCCCTCAACATAACCCTAAACCTAGGTCCAATCGGAACCCTAACCGGAACTCTAACCCTAGCCCTCAACATAAGCCTAACACTAGGTCCAATCGGAACCCTAACCGGATATCTATCCCTAGCCCTCAACATAACCCTAACCCTAGGTCCAATCGGAACCCTAACCGGATCTTTATACTTAGCCTTCAACATAACCCTAACCCTAGGTCCAATCGGAACCCTAACCGGATCTCTAACCCTAGCCCTCAACATAACCCTAACCCTAGGTCCAATCGGAACCCTAACCGGATCTCTAACCTTAGCCCTCAACATAACCCTAACCCTAGGTCCAATCGGAACCCTAACCGGATCTCTACCCCTCGCCCTCAACATATCCCTAACCCTAGGTCAAATCGGAACCCTAACCGGATGTCTAACCCTCGCCCTCAACATAACCCTAACCCTTGGTCCAAATGGAACCCTAACCGGATATCTAACACTAGCCCTCAACATAACCCTAAATCTAGGTCCAATCGGAACCCTAACCGGATCTCTAACCCTAGCTCTAAACATAACCCTAACCCTAGGTCCAATCGGAACCCTAATCGGGTCTCTAACCCTATCCCTCAACATAACCCTAACCCTAGGTCCAATCGGAAACCTAACAGGATGTCTAACCCTAGCCTTCAACATTCCCTAACACTAGGTCCATTAGGAACCCTAACCGGATCTCTAACCCTAGCCCTCAACATAACCCTAACCCTAGGTCCAATCGGAACCCTAACCGGATCTGTATACCTAGCCCTGAACATAACCCTAACCCTAGGTCCAATCGGAACCCTAACCGGATCTGAATACCTAGCCCTGAACATAACCCTAACCCTAGGTCCAATCGGAACCCTAACAGGATCTCTAACCCTCGCCCTCAACATAACCATAACCCTAGATCCAATAGGAACCCTAACCGGATCTCTAACCCTAGCCCTCAACATAACCCTAACCCTAGGCCCAATCGGAACCATAACCGGACCTCTAACCCTCGCCCTCAACATAACCCTAACCCTAGGTCCAATCGGAACCCTATCCGGAACTCTACCCTAGCCCTAAACATATCACTAACCCTAGGTCCAATCGGAACCCTAACCGGATCTCTAACCCTAGCCCTCAACATAACCCTAACCCTAGGCCCAATCGGAACCCTAACCGGATCTCTAACCCGAGCCCTCAACATAACCCTAACCCTAGGTCTAATCGGAACCCTAACCGGATCTCTAACCCTAGCCCTCAACATAACCCTAACCCTACTTTCAATCGGAACCCCAACCGGATCTCTAACACTAGCCCTCAACATAACCCTAACCCTAGGTCCAATCGGAACCGTAACCCGATCTCTAACCCTAGGACTCAACATAACCCTAACCGGAGGTCCAATCGGAACCCTAAACGGATATCTAACCCTAGCCCTCAACATAAGCCTAACCCTAGGTCCAATCGGAACCCTAAACGGATATCTAACCATAGCCCTCAACATAACCCTAACCCTAGGTACAATCGGAACCCTACCAGGAACTCTACCCCTCGCCCTCAACATAACCCTAACCCTAGGTCCAATCAGAACCCTAACCGGATCTCTATCCCTAGCCCTCAACATAATCATATCCCTAGGTCCAATCGGAACCCTAAACGGATATCTAACCCTAGCCCTCAACATAACCCTAACCCTAGGTCCAATCGGAACGCTAACCGGATATCTATCCCTAGCCCTCTACATAACACTAACCCTAGTTTCAATCGGAACCCTAACAGGATCTCTAACCCAGCCCGCAACATAACCCTAACCCTAGGTCCAATCGGAACCCTAACCGGATCCCTACCCCTCGCCCTCAACATAACCCTAACCCGAGGTCCAATCGGAACCCTAACCGGATCTGTACCACTCGCCCTAAACATAACCCTAACCCTAGGTACAATCGGAGCCCTAACCGGATCTCTAACCCTAGCCCTCAACATAACCCTAACCCTAGGTCCAATCGGAACCCTAACCGGAACTCTAACACTAGCCCTCAAAATAACCCTAACCCTAGGTCCAATCGGAACCCTAACCGGAACTCTAACCCTAGCCCTCAACATAACCCTAACCCTAGGTCCAATCGGAACCCTAACCGGATATCTATCCCTAGCCCTCAACATAACCCTAACCCTAAGTCCAATCGGAACCCTAACAGGATCTCTAACCCTAGCCCTCAACATAACCCTAACCCTAGGTCCAATCGGAACCCTAAATGGATATCTAACCCTAGCCCTCAACGTAACCATTAACCCTAGGTCCAACCAGAACCCTAACCGGATATCTAACCTTAGCCCTCAACATAACCCTAACCCTAGTTCCAATCGGAACCCTAACCGGATCTGTATATCTAGCCCTCAACATAACCCTAACCCTAGGTCCAATCGGAACCCTAACCGGATCTCTAACCCTCGCCCTCAACATAACCCTAACCCTAGGTCCAATCGGAACCCTAACCGGATCTCTAACCCTAGCCCTCAACATAACCCTTACCCTAGGTCCAATCGGAACCCTAACCGGATCTCTAACCCTAGCCCTCAACATAACCCTAACCCTAGGGCCAATCGGAACCCTAACAGGACCTCTACCCCTCGCCCTCAACATAACCCTAAACCTAGGTCCAATCGGAACCCTAACCGGAACTCTAACGCTAGCCCTCAACATAACCCTAACCCTAGGTCCAACCGGAACCCTAACCGGATCTCTAACCCTAGCCCTCAACATAACCCTAACCCTAGGGCCAATCGGAAACCTAACCGGGTCTGTATACCTAGATCTCAACATAACCCTAACACTAGGTCCAATCGAAACCCTAACCGGATCCCGTACCCTAGCCCTCAACATAACCCTAACCGTAGGACCAATCCGAACCCTAACCGGATCTCTACCCCTCGCCCTCAACATAACCCTAACCCGAGGTCCAATCGGAACCCTAACCGGATCTCTAAACCTAGCCCTCAACATAACCCTAACCCTAGGTCCAATCGGAACCCTAACCGGAACTCTAACCCTAGCCCTCAAAATAACCCTAACCCTAGGTCCAATCGGAACCCTAAGCTGAACTCTAACCCTAGCCCTCAACATAACCCTAACCCTAGGTCCAATCGGAACCCTAACCGGATATCTATCCCTAGCCCTCAACATAACCCTAACCCTAAGTCCAATCGGAACCCTAACAGGATCTCTAACCCTAGCCCTCAACATAACCCTAACCCTAGGTCCAATCGGAACCCTAAATGGATATCTAACCCTAGCCCTCAACGTAACCATTAACCCTAGGTCCAACCAGAACCCTAACCGGATATCTAACCTTAGCCCTCAACATAACCCTAACCCTAGTTCCAATCGGAACCCTAACCGGATCTGTATATCTAGCCCTCAACATAACCCTAACCCTAGGTCCAATCGGAACCCTAACCGGATCTCTAACCCTCGCCCTCAACATAACCCTAACCCTAGGTCCAATCGGAACCCTAAATGGATATCTAACCCTAGCCCTCAACGTAACCATTAACCCTAAGTCCAATCGGAACCCTAACCGGATATCTAACCCTAGCCCTCAACATAACCCTAACCCTAGGTCCAATCGGAACCCTAACAGGATCTCTACCCCTCGCCCTCAACATAACCCTAACCCTAGGTCCAATCGGAACCCTAACCGGATCTCTAACCCTAGCCCTCAACATAACCCTAAGCCTAGGTCCAATCGGAACCCTAAACGGATCTGTATACCTAGCCCTCAACATAACCCGAACCCTAGGTCCAATCGGAAACCAACCGGATCTCTAACACTAGCCCTCAACATAACCCTAATCCTAGGTCCAATCGGAACCCTAACCGGATCTCTAACCCTAAGCCTCAACATAACCCTATTCCTAGGTCCAATCGGAACCCTAACCTGATCTCTAACCCTAGCCCTCAACATAACCCTAACCCTAGGTCCAATGGGAACCCTAAACGGAACTCAAACCCTAACCCTCAACATAACCCTAACCCTAGGTCCAATCGGAACCCTAACCGGATCTCTAACCCTAGCCCTCAACATAACCCTAACCCTAGGGCCAATCGGAACCCTAACAGGACCTCTACCCCTCGCCCTCAACATAACCCTAAACCTAGGTCCAATCGGAACCCTAACCGGAACTCTAACCCTAGCCCTCAACATAACCCTAACACTAGGTCCAATCGGAACCCTAACCGGATATCTATCCCTAGCCCTCAACATAACCCTAACCCTAGGTCCAATCGGAACCCTAACCGGATCTTTATACTTAGCCTTCAACATAACCCTAACCCTAGGTCCAATCGGAACCCTAACCGGATCTCTAACCCTAGCCCTCAACATAACCCTAACCCTAGGTCCAATCGGAACCCTAACCGGATCTCTAACCCTAGCCCTCAACATAACCCTAACCCTAGGTCCAATCGGAACCCTACCCGGATCTGTATACCTAGCCCTCAACATAACCCTAAACCTAGTTCCAATCCAAAACATAACCGGATCTCTAAACCTAGCCCTCAACATAACCCTAACCCTAGGTCCAATCGGAACCCTAACCGGATCTCTAACCTTAGCCCTCAACATAACCCTAACCCTAGGTCCAATCGGAACCCTAACCGGATCTGTATACCTAGCCCTCAACATAACCCTAACCCTAGGTACAATCGGAACCCTAACCGGATCTGTATACCTAGCCCTGAACATAACCCTAACCCTAGGTCCAATCGGAACCCTAACCGATTCTCTAACCCTAGCCCTCAACATAACCCTAACCCTAGGTCCAATCAGAAACGTAACCGGATCTCTAAACCCAGCCCTCAACATAACCCTAACCCTAGGTCCAATCGGAACCCTAACCGGAACTCTAACCCTAGCCCTCAAAATAACCCTAACCCTAGGTCCAATCGGAACCCTAACCGGTCTCTAACCCTAGCCCTCAACATAACCCTAACCCTAGGTCCAATCGGAACCCTAACCGGATCTCTAACCCTAGTCCTCAACATAACCCTAACCCTAGGTCCAATCGGAACCCTAACCGGAACTGTATACCTAGCCTTCAACATAACCCTAACCCTAAGACCAATCAGAAACCTAACCGGATCTCTAACCCTAGCCCTCAACATAACCCTAACCCTAGGTCCAATCGGAACCCTAACCGGATCTGTATACCTTGCCCTCAACATAACCCTAACCCTAGGTCCAATCGGAAACCTAACAGGATCTCTAACCCTAGCCCTGAACACAACGCTAATCCTGGGTCCAACCGTAACCCTTACCGGATGTCTAACCCTAGCCCTCAACATAACCCTAACCCTAGGTCCAATCGGAACCCTAACCAGATCTCTAACCCTAGCCCTTAACATAACCCTAATCCTAGGTCCAATCGGAACCCTAACCGGGTCCGTATACCTCGCCCTCAACATAACCCTAACCCTAGGTCCAATCGGAACCCTAAACGGATCCCTAACCCTAGCCCTCAACATAACCCTAACCCTAGGACCAATCCGAACCCTAACCGGATCTCTACCCCTCGCCTCCAACATAACCCTAACCCGAGGTCCAATCGGAACCCTAACCGGATCTCTAAACCTAGCCCTCAACATAACCCTAACCGTAGGTCCAATCGGAACCCTAACCGGAACTCTAACCCTAGCCCTCAAAATAACCCTAACCCTAGGTCCAATCGGAACCCTAACCGGGTCCGTATACCTCGCCCTCAACATAACCCTAACCCTAGGTCCAATCGGAACCCTAACCAGATCTCTAACCCTAGCCCTCAACATAACCCTAATCCTAGGTCGAATCGGAACCCTAACCGGGTCTGTATACCTAGCGCTCAACATAACCCTAACCCTAGGTCCAATCGGAACCCTAACCGGATCCCTAAACCTACCCCTCAACATAACCCTAACCCTAGGACCAATCCGAACCCTAACCGGAACTCTACCCCTCGCCCTCAACATAACGCTAACCCGAGGTCCAATCGGAACCCTAACCGGATCTCTAACCCTAGCCCTCAACATAACCCTAACCCTAGGTCCAATCGGAACCCTAAATGGATATCTAACCCTAGCCCTCAACGTAACCATTAACCCTAAGTCCAATCGGAACCCTAACCGGATATCTAACCCTAGCCCTCAACATAACCCTACCCTAGGTCCAATCGGAACCCTAACAGGATCTCTACCCCTCGCCCTCAACATAACCCTAACCCTAGGTCCAATCGGAACCCTAACCGGATCTCTAACCCTAGCCCTCAACATAACCCTAACCCTAGGTCCAATCGGAACCCTAACCGGATCTCTAACCCTAGCCCTCAACATAACCCTAACCCTAGGGCCAATCGGAACCCTAACAGGACCTCTACCCCTCGCCCTCAACATAACCCTAAACCTAGGTCCAATCGGAACCCTAACCGGAACTCTAACCCTAGCCCTCAACATAAGCCTAACACTAGGTCCAATCGGAACCCTAACCGGATATCTATCCCTAGCCCTCAACATAACCCTAACCCTAGGTCCAATCGGAACCCTAACCGGATCTCTACCCCTCGCCCTCAACATATCCCTAACCCTAGGTCAAATCGGAACCCTAACCGGATCTCTAACCCTAGCCCTCAACATAACCCTAACCCTAGGTCCAATCGGAACCCTAACCGGATCTCTAACCTTAGCCCTCAACATAACCCTAACCCTAGGTCCAATCGGAACCCTAACCGGATCTCTACCCCTCGCCCTCAACATATCCCTAACCCTAGGTCAAATCGGAACCCTAACCGGATGTCTAACCCTCGCCCTCAACATAACCCTAACCCTTGGTCCAATCGGAACCCTAACCGGATATCTAACACTAGCCCTCAACATAACCCTAAATCTAGGTCCAATCGGAACCCTAACCGGATCTCTAACCCTAGCTCTAAACATAACCCTAACCCTAGGTCCAATCGGAACCCTAATCGGTTCTCTAACCCTATCCCTCAACATAACCCTAACCCTAGGTCCAATCGGAAACCTAACAGGATGTCTAACCCTAGCCTTCAACATTCCCTAACACTAGGTCCATTAGGAACCCTAACCGGATCTCTAACCCTAGCCCTCAACATAACCCTAACCCTAGGTCCAATCGGAACCCTAACCGGATCTGTATACCTAGCCCTGAACATAACCCTAACCCTAGGTCCAATCGGAACCCTAACCGGATCTGAATACCTAGCCCTGAACATAACCCTAACCCTAGGTCCAATCGGAACCCTAACAGGATCTCTAACCCTCGCCCTCAACATAACCATAACCCTAGATCCAATAGGAACCCTAACCGGATCTCTAACCCTAGCCCTCAACATAACCCTAACCCTAGGCCCAATCGGAACCATAACCGGACCTCTAACCCTCGCCCTCAACATAACCCTAACCCTAGGTCCAATCGGAACCCTATCCGGAACTCTACCCTAGCCCTAAACATATCACTAACCCTAGGTCCAATCGGAACCCTAACCGGATCTCTAACCCTAGCCCTCAACATAACCCTAACCCTAGGCCCAATCGGAACCCTAACCGGATCTCTAACCCGAGCCCTCAACATAACCCTAACCCTAGGTCTAATCGGAACCCTAACCGGATCTCTAACCCTAGCCCTCAACATAACCCTAACCCTACTTTCAATCGGAACCCCAACCGGATCTCTAACACTAGCCCTCAACATAACCCTAACCCTAGGTCCAATCGGAACCGTAACCCGATCTCTAACCCTAGGACTCAACATAACCCTAACCGGAGGTCCAATCGGAACCCTAAACGGATATCTAACCCTAGCCCTCAACATAAGCCTAACCCTAGGTCCAATCGGAACCCTAAACGGATATCTAACCATAGCCCTCAACATAACCCTAACCCTAGGTACAATCGGAACCCTACCAGGAACTCTACCCCTCGCCCTCAACATAACCCTAACCCTAGGTCCAATCAGAACCCTAACCGGATCTCTATCCCTAGCCCTCAACATAATCATAACCCTAGGTCCAATCGGAACCCTAAACGGATATCTAACCCTAGCCCTCAACATAACCCTAACCCTAGGTCCAATCGGAACGCTAACCGGATATCTATCCCTAGCCCTCTACATAACACTAACCCTAGTTTCAATCGGAACCCTAACAGGATCTCTAACCCAGCCCGCAACATAACCCTAACCCTAGGTCCAATCGGAACCCTAACCGGATCCCTACCCCTCGCCCTCAACATAACCCTAACCCGAGGTCCAATCGGAACCCTAACCGGATCTCTACCACTCGCCCTAAACATAACCCTAACCCTAGGTACAATCGGAGCCCTAACCGGATCTCTAACCCTAGCCCTCAACATAACCCTAACCCTAGGTCCAATCGGAACCCTAACCGGAACTCTAACACTAGCCCTCAAAATAACCCTAACCCTAGGTCCAATCGGAACCCTAACCGGAACTCTAACCCTAGCCCTCAACATAACCCTAACCCTAGGTCCAATCGGAACCCTAACCGGATATCTATCCCTAGCCCTCAACATAACCCTAACCCTAGGTCCAATCGGAACCCTAACCGGATCTCTAACCCTAGCCCTCAACATAACCCTAACCCTAGGGCCAATCGGAACCCTAACAGGACCTCTACCCCTCGCCCTCAACATAACCCTAAACCTAGGTCCAATCGGAACCCTAACCGGAACTCTAACCCTAGCCCTCAACATAAGCCTAACACTAGGTCCAATCGGAACCCTAACCGGATATCTATCCCTAGCCCTCAACATAACCCTAACCCTAGGTCCAATCGGAACCCTAACCGGATCTTTATACTTAGCCTTCAACATAACCCTAACCCTAGGTCCAATCGGAACCCTAACCGGATCTCTAACCCTAGCCCTCAACATAACCCTAACCCTAGGTCCAATCGGAACCCTAACCGGATCTCTAACCTTAGCCCTCAACATAACCCTAACCCTAGGTCCAATCGGAACCCTAACCGGATCTCTACCCCTCGCCCTCAACATATCCCTAACCCTAGGTCAAATCGGAACCCTAACCGGATGTCTAACCCTCGCCCTCAACATAACCCTAACCCTTGGTCCAATCGGAACCCTAACCGGATATCTAACACTAGCCCTCAACATAACCCTAAATCTAGGTCCAATCGGAACCCTAACCGGATCTCTAACCCTAGCTCTAAACATAACCCTAACCCTAGGTCCAATCGGAACCCTAATCGGTTCTCTAACCCTATCCCTCAACATAACCCTAACCCTAGGTCCAATCGGAAACCTAACAGGATGTCTAACCCTAGCCTTCAACATTCCCTAACACTAGGTCCATTAGGAACCCTAACCGGATCTCTAACCCTAGCCCTCAACATAACCCTAACCCTAGGTCCAATCGGAACCCTAACCGGATCTGTATACCTAGCCCTGAACATAACCCTAACCCTAGGTCCAATCGGAACCCTAACCGGATCTGAATACCTAGCCCTGAACATAACCCTAACCCTAGGTCCAATCGGAACCCTAACAGGATCTCTAACCCTCGCCCTCAACATAACCATAACCCTAGATCCAATAGGAACCCTAACCGGATCTCTAACCCTAGCCCTCAACATAACCCTAACCCTAGACCCAATCGGAACCATAACCGGACCTCTAACCCTCGCCCTCAACATAACCCTAACCCTAGGTCCAATCGGAACCCTATCCGGAACTCTACCCTAGCCCTAAACATATCACTAACCCTAAGTCCAATCGGAACCCTAACCGGATCTCTAACCCTAGCCCTCAACATAACCCTAACCCTAGGCCCAATCGGAACCCTAACCGGATCTCTAACCCGAGCCCTCAACATAACCCTAACCCTAGGTCTAATCGGAACCCTAACCGGATCTCTAACCCTAGCCCTCAACATAACCCTAACCCTACTTTCAATCGGAACCCCAACCGGATCTCTAACACTAGCCCTCAACATAACCCTAACCCTAGGTCCAATCGGAACCGTAACCCGATCTCTAACCCTAGGACTCAACATAACCCTAACCGGAGGTCCAATCGGAACCCTAAACGGATATCTAACCCTAGCCCTCAACATAAGCCTAACCCTAGGTCCAATCGGAACCCTAAACGGATATCTAACCATAGCCCTCAACATAACCCTAACCCTAGGTACAATCGGAACCCTACCAGGAACTCTACCCCTCGCCCTCAACATAACCCTAACCCTAGGTCCAATCAGAACCCTAACCGGATCTCTATCCCTAGCCCTCAACATAATCATAACCCTAGGTCCAATCGGAACCCTAAACGGATATCTAACCCTAGCCCTCAACATAACCCTAACCCTAGGTCCAATCGGAACGCTAACCGGATATCTATCCCTAGCCCTCTACATAACACTAACCCTAGTTTCAATCGGAACCCTAACAGGATCTCTAACCCAGCCCGCAACATAACCCTAACCCTAGGTCCAATCGGAACCCTAACCGGATCCCTACCCCTCGCCCTCAACATAACCCTAACCCGAGGTCCAATCGGAACCCTAACCGGATCTCTACCACTCGCCCTAAACATAACCCTAACCCTAGGTACAATCGGAGCCCTAACCGGCTCTAACCCTAGCCCTCAACATAACCCTAACCCTAGGTCCAATCGGAACCCTAACCGGAACTCTAACACTAGCCCTCAAAATAACCCTAACCCTAGGTCCAATCGGAACCCTAACCGGAACTCTAACCCTAGCCCTCAACATAACCCTAACCCTAGGTCCAATCGGAACCCTAACCGGATATCTATCCCTAGCCCTCAACATAACCCTAACCCTAAGTCCAATCGGAACCCTAACAGGATCTCTAACCCTAGCCCTCAACATAACCCTAACCCTAGGTCCAATCGGAACCCTAAATGGATATCTAACCCTAGCCCTCAACGTAACCATTAACCCTAGGTCCAACCAGAACCCTAACCGGATATCTAACCTTAGCCCTCAACATAACCCTAACCCTAGTTCCAATCGGAACCCTAACCGGATCTGTATATCTAGCCCTCAACATAACCCTAACCCTAGGTCCAATCGGAACCCTAACCGGATCTCTATCCCTAGCCCTCAACATAATCATAACCCTAGGTCCAATCGGAACCCTAAACGGATATCTAACCCTAGCCCTCAACATAACCCTAACCCTAGGTCCAATCGGAACCCTAACCGGATCTCTAACCCTAGCCCTCAACATAACCCTAACCCGAGGTCCAATCGGAACCCTAACCGGATCTCTACCACTCGCCCTAAACATAACCCTAACCCTAGGTACAATCGGAGCCCTAACCGGATCTCTAACCCTAGCCCTCAACATAACCCTAACCCTAGGTCCAATCGGAACCCTAACCGGAACTCTAACCCTAGCCCTCAAAATAACCCTAACCCTAGGTCCAATCGGAACCCTAACCGGAACTCTAACCCTAGCCCTCAACATAACCCTAACCCTAGGTCCAATCGGAACCCTAACCGGATATCTATCCCTAGCCCTCAACATAACCCTAACCCTAAGTCCAATCGGAACCCTAACAGGATCTCTAACCCTAGCCCTCAACATAACCCTAACCCTAGGTCCAATCGGAACCCTAAATGGATATCTAACCCTAGCCCTCAACGTAACCATTAACCCTAGGTCCAACCAGAACCCTAACCGGATATCTAACCTTAGCCCTCAACATAACCCTAACCCTAGTTCCAATCGGAACCCTAACCGGATCTGTATATCTAGCCCTCAACATAACCCTAACCCTAGGTCCAATCGGAACCCTAACCGGATCTCTATCCCTAGCCCTCAACATAATCATAACCCTAGGTCCAATCGGAACCCTAAACGGATATCTAACCCTAGCCCTCAACATAACCCTAACCCTAGGTCCAATCGGAACCCTAACCGGATCTCTAACCCTAGCCCTCAACATAACCCTTACCCTAGGTCCAATCGGAACCCTAACCGGATCTCTAACCCTAGCCCTCAACATAACCCTAACCCTAGGGCCAATCGGAACCCTAACAGGACCTCTACCCCTCGCCCTCAACATAACCCTAAACCTAGGTCCAATCGGAACCCTAACCGGAACTCTAACCCTAGCCCTCAACATAACCCTAACCCTAGGTCCAATCGGAACCCTAACCGGATATCTATCCCTAGCCCTCAACATAACCCTAACCCTAGGTCCAATCGGAACCCTAACCGGATCTTTATACTTAGCCTTCAACATAACCCTAACCCTAGGTCCAATCGGAACCCTAACCGGATCTCTAACCCTAGCCCTCAACATAACCCTAACCCTAGGTCCAATCGGAACCCTACCCGGATCTGTATACCTAGCCCTCAACATAACCCTAAACCTAGGTCCAATCCAAAACATAACCGGATCTCTAAACCTAGCCCTCAACATAACCCTAACCCGAGGTCCAATCGGAACCCTAACCAGATCTCTAACCCTAGCCCTCAACATATCCCTAATCCTAGGTCCAATCGGAACCCTAACCGGGTCCGTATACCTCGCCCTCAACATAACCCCAACCCTAGGTCCAATCGGAACACTAACCAGATCTCTAACCCTAACCCTCAACATAACCCTAACCCTAGGTCCAATCGGAACCCTAAACGGATCCCTAACCCTAGCCCTCAACATAACCCTAACCCTAGGACCAATCCGAATCCTAACCGGATCTCTACCCCTCGCCCTCAACATAACCCTAACCCGAGGTCCAATCGGAACCCTAACCGGATCTCTAACCCTAGCCCTCAACATAACCCTAACCCTAGTTCCAATCGGAACCCAAACCGGAACTCTAACCCTAGCCCTCAACATAACCCTAACCCTAGGTCCAATCGGAACCCTAACCGGATCTCTAACCGTAGTCCTCAACATAACCCTAACCCTAGGTCCAATCGGAACCCTAACCGGATCTGTATACCTAGCCTTCAACATAACCCTAACCCTACGTCCAATCGGAAACCTAACCGGATCTCTAACCCTAGCCCTCAACATAACCCTAAGCCTAGGTCCAATCGGAACCCTAAACGGATCTGTATACCTAGCCCTCAACATAA
Organism: Miniopterus natalensis; assembly: GCF_054644295.1. NCBI lineage: Eukaryota > Metazoa > Chordata > Mammalia > Chiroptera > Miniopteridae > Miniopterus > Miniopterus natalensis. Next base: position 66,599 of record NW_028269988.1, read on the forward strand.
CCCGAACCCTAGGTCCAATCGGAAACCTAACAGGATCTCTAACACTAGCCCTCAACATAACCCTAACCCTAGGTCCAATCGGAACCCTAACCGGATCTGTATACCTAGCCCTCAACATAACCCTAACCCTAGGTCCAATCGGAACCCTAACCGGATCTGTATACCTAGCCCTCAACATAACCCTAACCCTAGGTCCCATCGGAACCCTAACCGGATCTCTAACCCTAGCCCACAACATAACCCTAACCCTAGGTCCAATCGGAACCCTAACCGGATCTGTGTACCGAGCCCTAAAGATAACCCTAACCCTTGGTCCAATCGGAACCCCAACCGGATCTCTAACCCTAGCCCTCAACATAACCCTAACCCTAGGTCCAATCGGAACCCTAAACGGATATCTAACCCTAGCCCTCAACATAACCCTAACCCTAGGTCCAATTGGAACCCTAAACGGATTTCTAACCCTAGCCATCAACATAACCCTAACCCTAGGTCCAATCGGAACCGTAACCGGATCTGTATACCTAGCCCTCAACATAACAATAACCCTAGGTCCAATCGGAACCCTAACCGGATCTGTATACCTAGCCCTCAACATAACCCTAACCCTAGGACCAATCGGAACCCTAACCGGATCTCTAACCCTAGCCCTCAACATAACCCTAACCCTAGGTCCAATCGGAACCCTAACCGGATCTGTGTACCTAGCCCTCAACATAACCCTAACCCTAGGTCCAATCGGAACCCAACCGGAACTCTAACCCTAGCCCTCAACATAACCCTAACCCTAGGTCCAATCGGAAGCCTAACCGGATCTCTAACGCTAGCCCTCAACGTAACCCTAACCCTAGGTCCAATCGGAACCCTAACCGGATCTCTAACCCTAGCTCTCAACATAACCCTAACCCTAGGTCCAATCGGAACCCTAACCGGATATCTAACCCTAGCCCTCTACTTAACCCTAACCCTAGTTCCAATCGGAACCCTAACAGGATCTCTAACCCAGCCCGCAACATAACCCTAACCCTACGTCCAATCGGAACCCTAAACGGATATCTAAACCTAGCCCTCAACATAACCCTAACCCTAGGTCCAATCGGAACCCTAACCGGATATCTAACCCTGCCCCTCTACATAACCCTAACCCTAGGTCCAATCGGAACCCTAACCGGATCTGTGTACCTAGACCTCAACATAACCCTAACCCTAGGTCCAATCGGAACCCTAACCGGATCTGTATACCTAGCCCTCAACATAACCCTAACCCTAGGTCCAAACGGAACCCTAACCGGATATCTAACCCTGGCCCTCTACATAACCCTAACCCTAGGTCCAATTGGAACCCTAACCGGATCTGTGTACCTAGCCCTCAACATAACCCTAACCCTAGGTCCAATCGGAACCCTAACCGGAACTCTAACACTAGCCCTCAAAATAACCCTAACCCTAGGTCCAATCGGAACCCTAACCGGAACTCTAACCCTAGCCCTCAACATAACCCTAACCCTAGGTCCAATCGGAACCCTAACCGGATATCTATCCCTAGCCCTCAACATAACCCTAACCCTAAGTCCAATCGGAACCCTAACAGGATCTCTAACCCTAGCCCTCAACATAACCCTAACCCTAGGTCCAATCGGAACCCTAAATGGATATCTAACCCTAGCCCTCAACGTAACCATTAACCCTAGGTCCAACCAGAACCCTAACCGGATATCTAACCTTAGCCCTCAACATAACCCTAACCCTAGTTCCAATCGGAACCCTAACCGGATCTGTATATCTAGCCCTCAACATAACCCTAACCCTAGGTCCAATCGGAACCCTAACCGGATCTCTAACCCTCGCCCTCAACATAACCCTAACCCTAGGTCCAATCGGAACCCTAACCGGATCTCTAACCCTAGCCCTCAACATAACCCTTACCCTAGGTCCAATCGGAGCCCTAACCGGATCTCTAACCCTAGCCCTCAACATAACCCTAACCCTAGGGCCAATCGGAACCCTAACAGGACCTCTACCCCTCGCCCTCAACATAACCCTAAACCTAGGTCCAATCGGAACCCTAACCGGAACTCTAACCCTAGCCCTCAACATAACCCTAACCCTAGGTCCAATCGGAACCCTAACCGGATATCTATCCCTAGCCCTCAACATAACCCTAACCCTAGGTCCAATCGGAACCCTAACCGGATCTTTATACTTAGCCTTCAACATAACCCTAACCCTAGGTCCAATCGGAACCCTAACCGGATCTCTAACCCTAGCCCTCAACATAACCCTAACCCTAGGTCCAATCGGAACCCTACCCGGATCTGTATACCTAGCCCTCAACATAACCCTAAACCTAGGTCCAATCCAAAACATAACCGGATCTCTAAACCTAGCCCTCAACATAACCCTAACCCGAGGTCCAATCGGAACCCTAACCAGATCTCTAACCCTAGCCCTCAACATATCCCTAATCCTAGGTCCAATCGGAACCCTAACCGGGTCCGTATACCTCGCCCTCAACATAACCCTAACCCTAGGTCCAATCGGAACACTAACCAGATCTCTAACCCTAACCCTCAACATAACCCTAACCCTAGGTCCAATCGGAACCCTAAACGGATCCCTAACCCTAGCCCTCAACATAACCCTAACCCTAGGACCAATCCGAATCCTAACCGGATCTCTACCCCTCGCCCTCAACATAACCCTAACCCGAGGTCCAATCGGAACCCTAACCGGATCTCTAACCCTAGCCCTCAACATAACCCTAACCCTAGTTCCAATCGGAACCCAAACCGGAACTCTAACCCTAGCCCTCAACATAACCCTAACCCTAGGTCCAATCGGAACCCTAACCGGATCTCTAACCCTAGTCCTCAACATAACCCTAACCCTAGGTCCAATCGGAACCCTAACCGGATCTGTATACCTAGCCTTCAACATAACCCTAACCCTACGTCCAATCGGAAACCTAACCGGATCTCTAACCCTAGCCCTCAACATAACCCTAAGCCTAGGTCCAATCGGAACCCTAAACGGATCTGTATACCTAGCCCTCAACATAACCCGAACCCTAGGTCCAATCGGAAACCTAACAGGATCTCTAACACTAGCCCTCAACATAACCCTAACCCTAGGTCCAATCGGAACCCTAACCGGATCTGTATACCTAGCCCTCAACATAACCCTAACCCTAGGTCCAATCGGAACCCTAACCGGATCTGTATACCTAGCCCTCAACATAACCCTAACCCTAGGTCCCATCGGAACCCTAACCGGATCTCTAACCCTAGCCCACAACATAACCCTAACCCTAGGTCCAATCGGAACCCTAACCGGATCTGTGTACCTAGCCCTCAACATAACCCTAACCCTAGGTCCAATCGGAACCCCAACCGGATCTCTAACCCTAGCCCTCAACATAACCCTAACCCTAGGTCCAATTGGAAGCCTAACCGGATCTCTAACCCTAGCCCTCAACATAACCCTAACCCTAGGTCCAATCGGAACCCTAACCGGATCTCTAACCCTAGCCCTCAACATAACCCTAACCCTAGGTCCAATAGGAACCCTAACCGGAACTCTAACCCTAGCCCTCAAAATAACCCTAACCCTAGGTCCAATCGGAACCCTAAGCGGATCTCTAACCCTAGCACTCAACATATCACTAACCCTAGGTCCAATCGGAACCCTAAACGGATATCTAACCCTAGCCCTCAACATAACCCTAACCCTAGGTCCAATCGGAACCCTAAACGGATATCTAACCCTAGCCCTCAACATAACCCTAACCCTAGGTCCAATCGGAACCCTAACCTGATCTGTATACCTAGCCCTCAACATAACCCTAACCCTAGTTCCAATCGGAACCCTAACAGGATCTCTACCCCAGTCCTCAACATAACCCTAACGCTAGGTCCAATCGGAACCCTAACCGGATCTCTACATCTCGCCCTCAACATAACCCTAAACCTTGGTCCAATCGGAACCCTAACCGGATATCTAACACTAGCCCTCAACATAACCCTAACCCTAGGTAAAAATCGGAACCCTAACCGGATCTCTAACCCTAGCTCTCAACATAACCATAACCCTAGGTCCAATCTGAACCCTAACCCGATCTCTAAACCTAGCCCTCAACATAACCCTAACACTAGGTCTAATCGGAACCCTAACGGGATTTCTAACCATAGCCTTCAACATAACCCTAACCCTAGGTCCAATCGGAACCCTAACCGGATCTGTATACCTAGCCCTCAACATAACCCTAACCCTAGGTCCAATCGGAACCCTAACCGGATCTGTATACCTAGCCCTCAACATAACCCTAAACCTATGTCCAATCGGAATCCTAACAGGATCTCTACCCCTCGCCCTCAACATAACCCTAATCCTAAGTCCAATCGGAACCCTAACCCGATCTCTAAACCTAGCCCTCAATATAACCCTAACCGTAGGTCCAATCGGAACCCTAACAGAATCTCTAACCCTAGCCCTCAACATAACCCTAACCCTGGGTCCAATCGGAACCCTAACCGGATCTGTGTACCGAGCCCTAAAGATAACCCTAACCCTTGGTCCAATCGGAACCCCAACCGGATCTCTAACCCTAGCCCTCAACATAACCCTAACCCTAGGTCCAATCGGAACCCTAAACGGATATCTAACCCTAGCCCTCAACATAACCCTAACCCTAGGTCCAATTGGAACCCTAAACGGATTTCTAACCCTAGCCATCAACATAACCCTAACCCTAGGTCCAATCGGAACCGTAACCGGATCTGTATACCTAGCCCTCAACATAACAATAACCCTAGGTCCAATCGGAACCCTAACCGGATCTGTATACCTAGCCCTCAACATAACCCTAACCCTAGGACCAATCGGAACCCTAACCGGATCTCTAACCCTAGCCCTCAACATAACCCTAACCCTAGGTCCAATCGGAACCCTAACCGGATCTGTGTACCTAGCCCTCAACATAACCCTAACCCTAGGTCCAATCGGAACCCAACCGGAACTCTAAACCTAGCCCTCAACATAACCCTAACCCTAGGTCCAATCGGAAGCCTAACCGGATCTCTAACGCTAGCCCTCAACGTAACCCTAACCCTAGGTCCAATCGGAACCCTAACCGGATCTCTAACCCTAGCTCTCAACATAACCCTAACCCTAGGTCCAATCGGAACCCTAACCGGATATCTAACCCTAGCCCTCTACTTAACCCTAACCCTCGTTCCAATCGGAACCCTAACAGGATCTCTAACCCAGCCCGCAACATAACCCTAACCCTACGTCCAATCGGAACCCTAAACGGATATCTAAACCTAGCCCTCAACATAACCCTAACCCTAGGTCCAATCGGAACCCTAACCGGATATCTAACCCTGCCCCTCTACATAACCCTAACCCTAGGTCCAATCGGAACCCTAACCGGATCTGTGTACCTAGACCTCAACATAACCCTAACCCTAGGTCCAATCGGAACCCTAACCGGATCTGTATACCTAGCCCTCAACATAACCCTAACCCTAGGTCCAAACGGAACCCTAACCGGATATCTAACCCTGGCCCTCTACATAACCCTAACCCTAGGTCCAATTGGAACCCTAACCGGATCTGTGTACCTAGCCCTCAACATAACCCTAACCCTAGGTCCAATCGGAACCCTAACCGGAACTCTAACACTAGCCCTCAAAATAACCCTAACCCTAGGTCCAATCGGAACCCTAACCGGAACTCTAACCCTAGCCCTCAACATAACCCTAACCCTAGGTCCAATCGGAACCCTAACCGGATATCTATCCCTAGCCCTCAACATAACCCTAACCCTAAGTCCAATCGGAACCCTAACAGGATCTCTAACCCTAGCCCTCAACATAACCCTAACCCTAGGTCCAATCGGAACCCTAAATGGATATCTAACCCTAGCCCTCAACGTAACCATTAACCCTAGGTCCAACCAGAACCCTAACCGGATATCTAACCTTAGCCCTCAACATAACCCTAACCCTAGTTCCAATCGGAACCCTAACCGGATCTGTATATCTAGCCCTCAACATAACCCTAACCCTAGGTCCAATCGGAACCCTAACCGGATCTCTAACCCTCGCCCTCAACATAACCCTAACCCTAGGTCCAATCGGAACCCTAACCGGATCTCTAACCCTAGCCCTCAACATAACCCTTACCCTAGGTCCAATCGGAGCCCTAACCGGATCTCTAACCCTAGCCCTCAACATAACCCTAACCCTAGGGCCAATCGGAACCCTAACAGGACCTCTACCCCTCGCCCTCAACATAACCCTAAACCTAGGTCCAATCGGAACCCTAACCGGAACTCTAACGCTAGCCCTCAACATAACACTAACCCTAGGTCCAACCGGAACCCTAACCGGATCTCTAACCCTAGCCCTCAACATAACCCTAACCCTAGGGCCAATCGGAACCCTAACCGGTCTGTATACCTAGATCTCACCATAACCCTAACACTAGGTCCAATCGAAACCCTAACCGGATCCCGTACCCTAGCCCTCAACATAACCCTAACCGTAGGACCAATCCGAACCCTAACCGGATCTCTACCCCTCGCCCTCAACATAACCCTAACCCGAGGTCCAATCGGAACCCTAACCGGATCTCTAAACCTAGCCCTCAACATAACCCTAACCCTAGGTCCAATCGGAACCCTAACCGGAACTCTAACCCTAGCCCTCAAAATAACCCTAACCCTAGGTCCAATCGGAACCCTAAGCTGAACTCTAACCCTAGCCCTCAACATAACCCTAACCCTAGGTCCAATCGGAACCCTAACCGGATATCTATCCCTAGCCCTCAACATAACCCTAACCCTAAGTCCAATCGGAACCCTAACAGGATCTCTAACCCTAGCCCTCAACATAACCCTAACCCTAGGTCCAATCGGAACCCTAAATGGATATCTAACCCTAGCCCTCAACGTAACCATTAACCCTAGGTCCAACCAGAACCCTAACCGGATATCTAACCTTAGCCCTCAACATAACCCTAACCCTAGTTCCAATCGGAACCCTAACCGGATCTGTATATCTAGCCCTCAACATAACCCTAACCCTAGGTCCAATCGGAACCCTAACCGGATCTCTAACCCTCGCCCTCAACATAACCCTAACCCTAGGTCCAATCGGAACCCTAACCGGATCTCTAACCCTAGCCCTCAACATAACCCTTACCCTAGGTCCAATCGGAACCCTAACCGGATCTCTAACCCTAGCCCTCAACATAACCCTAACCCTAGGGCCAATCGGAACCCTAACAGGACCTCTACCCCTCGCCCTCAACATAACCCTAAACCTAGGTCCAATCGGAACCCTAACCGGAACTCTAACCCTAGCCCTCAACATAACCCTAACACTAGGTCCATTCGGAACCCTAACCGGATATCTATCCCTATCCCTCAACATAACCCTAACCCTAGGTCCAATCGGAACCCTAACCGGATCTTTATACTTAGCCTTCAACATAACCCTAACCCTAGGTCCAATCGGAACCCTAACCGGATCTCTAACCCTAGCCCTCAACATAACCCTAACCCTAGGTCCAATCGGAACCCTAAACGGATCTCTAACCCTAGCCCTCAACATAACCCTAACCCTAGGTCCAATCGGAACCCTACCCGGATCTGTATACCTAGCCCTCAACATAACCCTAAACCTAGGTCCAATCCAAAACATAACCGGATCTCTAAACCTAGCCCTCAACATAACCCTAACCCTAGGTCCAATCGGAACCCTAACCGGATCTCTAACCTTAGCCCTCAACATAACCCTAACCCTAGGTCCAATCGGAACCCTAACCGGATCTGTATACCTAGCCCTCAACATAACCCTAACCCTAGGTACAATCGGAACCCTAACCGGATCTGTATACCTAGCCCTCAACATAACACTAACCCTAGGTCCAATCGGAACCCTAACCGATTCTCTAACCCTAGCCCTCAACATAACCCTAACCCTAGGTACAATCGGAACCCTAACCGGAACTGTATACCTAGCCTTCAACATAACCCTAACCCTAAGACCAATCGGAAACCTAACCGGATCTCTAACCCTAGCCCTCAACATAACCCTAACCCTAGGTCCAATCGGAAGCCTAACCGGATCTCTAACGCTAGCCCTCAACGTAACCCTAACCCTAGGTCCAATCGGAACCCTAACCGGATCTCTAACCCTAGCTCTCAACATAACCCTAACCCTAGGTCCAATCGGAACCCTAACCGGATATCTAACCCTAGCCCTCTACTTAACCCTAACCCTAGTTCCAATCGGAACCCTAACAGGATCTCTAACCCAGCCCGCAACATAACCCTAACCCTACGTCCAATCGGAACCCTAAACGGATATCTAAACCTAGCCCTCAACATAACCCTAACCCTAGGTCCAATCGGAACCCTAACCGGATATCTAACCCTGGCCCTCTACATAACCCTAACCCTAGGTCCAATCGGAACCCTAACCGGATCTGTGTACCTAGACCTCAACATAACCCTAACCCTAGGTCCAATCGGAACCCTAACCGGATCTGTATACCTAGCCCTCAACATAACCCTAACCCTAGGTCCAAACGGAACCCTAACCGGATATCTAACCCTGGCCCTCTACATAACCCTAACCCTAGGTCCAATTGGAACCCTAACCGGATCTGTGTACCTAGCCCTCAACATAACCCTAACCCTAGGTCCAATCGGAACCCTAACCGGAACTCTAACACTAGCCCTCAAAATAACCCTAACCCTAGGTCCAATCGGAACCCTAACCGGAACTCTAACCCTAGCCCTCAACATAACCCTAACCCTAGGTCCAATCGGAACCCTAACCGGATATCTATCCCTAGCCCTCAACATAACCCTAACCCTAAGTCCAATCGGAACCCTAACAGGATCTCTAACCCTAGCCCTCAACATAACCCTAACCCTAGGTCCAATCGGAACCCTAAATGGATATCTAACCCTAGCCCTCAACGTAACCATTAACCCTAGGTCCAACCAGAACCCTAACCGGATATCTAACCTTAGCCCTCAACATAACCCTAACCCTAGTTCCAATCGGAACCCTAACCGGATCTGTATATCTAGCCCTCAACATAACCCTAACCCTAGGTCCAATCGGAACCCTAACCGGATCTCTAACCCTCGCCCTCAACATAACCCTAACCCTAGGTCCAATCGGAACCCTAACCGGATCTCTAACCCTAGCCCTCAACATAACCCTTACCCTAGGTCCAATCGAAACCCTAACCGGATCCCGTACCCTAGCCCTCAACATAACCCTAACCGTAGGACCAATCCGAACCCTAACCGGATCTCTACCCCTCGCCCTCAACATAACCCTAACCCGAGGTCCAATCGGAACCCTAACCGGATCTCTAAACCTAGCCCTCAACATAACCCTAACCCTAGGTCCAATCGGAACCCTAACCGGAACTCTAACCCTAGCCCTCAAAATAACCCTAACCCTAGGTCCAATCGGAACCCTAAGCTGAACTCTAACCCTAGCCCTCAACATAACCCTAACCCTAGGTCCAATCGGAACCCTAACCGGATATCTATCCCTAGCCCTCAACATAACCCTAACCCTAAGTCCAATCGGAACCCTAACAGGATCTCTAACCCTAGCCCTCAACATAACCCTAACCCTAGGTCCAATCGGAACCCTAAATGGATATCTAACCCTAGCCCTCAACGTAACCATTAACCCTAGGTCCAACCAGAACCCTAACCGGATATCTAACCTTAGCCCTCAACATAACCCTAACCCTAGTTCCAATCGGAACCCTAACCGGATCTGTATATCTAGCCCTCAACATAACCCTAACCCTAGGTCCAATCGGAACCCTAACCGGATCTCTAACCCTCGCCCTCAACATAACCCTAACCCTAGGTCCAATCGGAACCCTAACCGGATCTCTAACCCTAGCCCTCAACATAACCCTTACCCTAGGTCCAATCGGAACCCTAACCGGATCTCTAACCCTAGCCCTCAACATAACCCTAACCCTAGGGCCAATCGGAACCCTAACAGGACCTCTACCCCTCGCCCTCAACATAACCCTAAACCTAGGTCCAATCGGAACCCTAACCGGAACTCTAACCCTAGCCCTCAACATAACCCTAACACTAGGTCCATTCGGAACCCTAACCGGATATCTATCCCTATCCCTCAACATAACCCTAACCCTAGGTCCAATCGGAACCCTAACCGGATCTTTATACTTAGCCTTCAACATAACCCTAACCCTAGGTCCAATCGGAACCCTAACCGGATCTCTAACCCTAGCCCTCAACATAACCCTAACCCTAGGTCCAATCGGAACCCTAAACGGATCTCTAACCCTAGCCCTCAACATAACCCTAACCCTAGGTCCAATCGGAACCCTACCCGGATCTGTATACCTAGCCCTCAACATAACCCTAAACCTAGGTCCAATCCAAAACATAACCGGATCTCTAAACCTAGCCCTCAACATAACCCTAACCCTAGGTCCAATCGGAACCCTAACCGGATCTCTAACCTTAGCCCTCAACATAACCCTAACCCTAGGTCCAATCGGAACCCTAACCGGATCTGTATACCTAGCCCTCAACATAACCCTAACCCTAGGTACAATCGGAACCCTAACCGGATCTGTATACCTAGCCCTCAACATAACACTAACCCTAGGTCCAATCGGAACCCTAACCGATTCTCTAACCCTAGCCCTCAACATAACCCTAACCCTAGGTACAATCGGAACCCTAACCGGAACTGTATACCTAGCCTTCAACATAACCCTAACCCTAAGACCAATCGGAAACCTAACCGGATCTCTAACCCTAGCCCTCAACATAACCCTAACCCTAGGTCCAATCGGAAGCCTAACCGGATCTCTAACGCTAGCCCTCAACGTAACCCTAACCCTAGGTCCAATCGGAACCCTAACCGGATCTCTAACCCTAGCTCTCAACATAACCCTAACCCTAGGTCCAATCGGAACCCTAACCGGATATCTAACCCTAGCCCTCTACTTAACCCTAACCCTAGTTCCAATCGGAACCCTAACAGGATCTCTAACCCAGCCCGCAACATAACCCTAACCCTACGTCCAATCGGAACCCTAAACGGATATCTAAACCTAGCCCTCAACATAACCCTAACCCTAGGTCCAATCGGAACCCTAACCGGATATCTAACCCTGGCCCTCTACATAACCCTAACCCTAGGTCCAATCGGAACCCTAACCGGATCTGTGTACCTAGACCTCAACATAACCCTAACCCTAGGTCCAATCGGAACCCTAACCGGATCTGTATACCTAGCCCTCAACATAACCCTAACCCTAGGTCCAAACGGAACCCTAACCGGATATCTAACCCTGGCCCTCTACATAACCCTAACCCTAGGTCCAATTGGAACCCTAACCGGATCTGTGTACCTAGCCCTCAACATAACCCTAACCCTAGGTCCAATCGGAACCCTAACCGGAACTCTAACACTAGCCCTCAAAATAACCCTAACCCTAGGTCCAATCGGAACCCTAACCGGAACTCTAACCCTAGCCCTCAACATAACCCTAACCCTAGGTCCAATCGGAACCCTAACCGGATATCTATCCCTAGCCCTCAACATAACCCTAACCCTAAGTCCAATCGGAACCCTAACAGGATCTCTAACCCTAGCCCTCAACATAACCCTAACCCTAGGTCCAATCGGAACCCTAAATGGATATCTAACCCTAGCCCTCAACGTAACCATTAACCCTAGGTCCAACCAGAACCCTAACCGGATATCTAACCTTAGCCCTCAACATAACCCTAACCCTAGTTCCAATCGGAACCCTAACCGGATCTGTATATCTAGCCCTCAACATAACCCTAACCCTAGGTCCAATCGGAACCCTAACCGGATCTCTAACCCTCGCCCTCAACATAACCCTAACCCTAGGTCCAATCGGAACCCTAACCGGATCTCTAACCCTAGCCGTCAACATAACCCTTACCCTAGGTCCAATCGGAGCCCTAACCGGATCTCTAACCCTAGCCCTCAACATAACCCTAACCCTAGGGCCAATCGGAACCCTAACAGGACCTCTACCCCTCGCCCTCAACATAACCCTAAACCTAGGTCCAATCGGAACCCTAACCGGAACTCTAACGCTAGCCCTCAACATAACACTAACCCTAGGTCCAACCGGAACCCTAACCGGATCTCTAACCCTAGCCCTCAACATAACCCTAACCCTAGGGCCAATCGGAACCCTAACCGGTCTGTATACCTAGATCTCACCATAACCCTAACACTAGGTCCAATCGAAACCCTAACCGGATCCCGTACCCTAGCCCTCAACATAACCCTAACCGTAGGACCAATCCGAACCCTAACCGGATCTCTACCCCTCGCCCTCAACATAACCCTAACCCGAGGTCCAATCGGAACCCTAACCGGATCTCTAAACCTAGCCCTCAACATAACCCTAACCCTAGGTCCAATCGGAACCCTAACCGGAACTCTAACCCTAGCCCTCAAAATAACCCTAACCCTAGGTCCAATCGGAACCCTAAGCTGAACTCTAACCCTAGCCCTCAACATAACCCTAACCCTAGGTCCAATCGGAACCCTAACCGGATATCTATCCCTAGCCCTCAACATAACCCTAACCCTAAGTCCAATCGGAACCCTAACAGGATCTCTAACCCTAGCCCTCAACATAACCCTAACCCTAGGTCCAATCGGAACCCTAAATGGATATCTAACCCTAGCCCTCAACGTAACCATTAACCCTAGGTCCAACCAGAACCCTAACCGGATATCTAACCTTAGCCCTCAACATAACCCTAACCCTAGTTCCAATCGGAACCCTAACCGGATCTGTATATCTAGCCCTCAACATAACCCTAACCCTAGGTCCAATCGGAACCCTAACCGGATCTCTAACCCTCGCCCTCAACATAACCCTAACCCTAGGTCCAATCGGAACCCTAACCGGATCTCTAACCCTAGCCCTCAACATAACCCTTACCCTAGGTCCAATCGGAACCCTAACCGGATCTCTAACCCTAGCCCTCAACATAACCCTAACCCTAGGGCCAATCGGAACCCTAACAGGACCTCTACCCCTCGCCCTCAACATAACCCTAAACCTAGGTCCAATCGGAACCCTAACCGGAACTCTAACCCTAGCCCTCAACATAACCCTAACACTAGGTCCAATCGGAACCCTAACCGGATATCTATCCCTATCCCTCAACATAACCCTAACCCTAGGTCCAATCGGAACCCTAACCGGATCTTTATACTTAGCCTTCAACATAACCCTAACCCTAGGTCCAATCGGAACCCTAACCGGATCTCTAACCCTAGCCCTCAACATAACCCTAACCCTAGGTCCAATCGGAACCCTAACCGGATCTCTAACCCTAGCCCTCAACATAACCCTAACCCTAGGTCCAATCGGAACCCTACCCGGATCTGTATACCTAGCCCTCAACATAACCCTAAACCTAGGTCCAATCCAAAACATAACCGGATCTCTAAACCTAGCCCTCAACATAACCCTAACCCTAGGTCCAATCGGAACCCTAACCGGATCTCTAACCTTAGCCCTCAACATAACCCTAACCCTAGGTCCAATCGGAACCCTAACCGGATCTGTATACCTAGCCCTCAACATAACCCTAACCCTAGGTACAATCGGAACCCTAACCGATTCTCTAACCCTAGCCCTCAACATAACCCTAACCCTAGGTCCAATCGGAAACCTAACCGGATCTCTAAACCTAGCCCTCAACATAACCCTAACCCTAGGTCCAATCGGAACCCTAACCGGAACTCTAACCCTAGCCCTCAAAATAACCCTAACCCTAGGTCCAATCGGAACCCTAACCGGTCTCTAACCCTAGCCCTCAACATAACCCTAATCCTAGGTCCAATCGGAACCCTAACCGGATCTCTAACCCTAGTCCTCAACATAACCCTAACCCTAGGTCCAATCGGAACCCTAACCGGAACTGTATACCTAGCCTTCAACATAACCCTAACCCTAAGACCAATCGGAAACCTAACCGGATCTCTAACCCTAGCCCTCAACATAACCCTAACCCTAGGTCCAATCGGAACCCTAACCGGATCTGTATACCTTGCCCTCAACATAACCCTAACCCTAGGTCCAATCGGAAACCTACCAGGATCTCTAACCCTAGCCCTCAACACAACGCTAATCCTGGGTCCAACCGTAACCCTTACCGGATGTCTAACCCTAGCCCTCAACATAACCCTAACCCTAGGTCCAATCGGAACCCTAACCGGATCTCTAAACCTAGCCCTCAACATAACCCTAACCCTAGGACCAATCCGAACCCTAACCGGATCTCTACCCCTCGCCCTCAACATAACCCTAACCCGAGGTCCAATCGGAACCCTAACCGGATCTCTAAACCTAGCCCTCAACATAACCCTAACCGTAGGTCCAATCGGAACCCTAACCGGAACTCTAACCCTAGCCCTCAAAATAACCCTAACCCTAGGTCCAATCGGAACCCTAACCGGGTCCGTATACCTCGCCCTCAACATAACCCTAACCCTAGGTCCAATCGGAACCCTAACCAGATCTCTAACCCTAGCCCTCAACATAACCCTAATCCTAGGTCGAATCGGAACCCTAACCGGGTCTGTATACCTAGCGCTCAACATAACCCTAACCCTAGGTCCAATCGGAACCCTAACCGGATCCCTAAACCTACCCCTCAACATAACCCTAACCCTAGGACCAATCCGAACCCTAACCGGAACTCTACCCCTCGCCCTCAACATAACCCTAACCCGAGGTCCAATCGGAACCCTAACCGGATCTCTAACCCTAGCCCTCAACATAACCCTAACCCTAGGTCCAATCGGAACCCTAAATGGATATCTAACCCTAGCCCTCAACGTAACCATTAACCCTAAGTCCAATCGGAACCCTAACCGGATATCTAACCCTAGCCCTCAACATAACCCTAACCCTAGGTCCAATCGGAACCCTAACAGGATCTCTATCCCTCGACCTCAACAAAACCCTAACCCTAGGTCCAATCGGAACCCTAACCGGATCTCTAACCCTAGCCCTCAACATAACCCTAAGCCTAGGTCCAATCGGAACCCTAAACGGATCTGTATACCTAGCCCTCAACATAACCCGAACCCTAGGTCCAATCGGAAACCAACCGGATCTCTAACACTAGCCCTCAACATAACCCTAACCCTAGGTCCAATCGGAACCCTAACCGGATCTCTAACCCTAAGCCTCAACATAACCCTATTCCTAGGTCCAATCGGAACCCTAACCTGATCTCTAACCCTAGCCCTCAACATAACCCTAACCCTAGGTCCAATGGGAACCCTAAACGGAACTCAAACCCTAACCCTCAACATAACCCTAGCCCTAGGTCCAATCGGAACCCTAACCGGATCTCTAACCCTAGCCCTCAACATAACCCTAACCCTAGGGCCAATCGGAACCCTAACAGGACCTCTACCCCTCGCCCTCAACATAACCCTAAACCTAGGTCCAATCGGAACCCTAACCGGAACTCTAACCCTAGCCCTCAACATAACCCTAACACTAGGTCCAATCGGAACCCTAACCGGATATCTATCCCTAGCCCTCAACATAACCCTAACCCTAGGTCCAATCGGAACCCTAACCGGATCTTTATACTTAGCCTTCAACATAACCCTAACCCTAGGTCCAATCGGAACCCTAACCGGATCTCTAACCCTAGCCCTCAACATAACCCTAACCCTAGGTCCAATCGGAACCCTAACCGGATCTCTAACCCTAGCCCTCAACATAACCCTAACCCTAGGTCCAATCGGAACCCTACCCGGATCTGTATACCTAGCCCTCAACATAACCCTAAACCTAGGTCCAATCCAAAACATAACCGGATCTCTAAACCTAGCCCTCAACATAACCCTAACCCTAGGTCCAATCGGAACCCTAACCGGATCTCTAAACTTAGCCCTCAACATAACCCTAACCCTAGGTCCAATCGGAACCCTAACCGGATCTGTATACCTAGCCCTCAACATAACCCTAACCCTAGGTACAATCGGAACCCTAACCGGATCTGTATACCTAGCCCTGAACATAACCCTAACCCTAGGTCCAATCGGAACCCTAAACGATTCTCTAACCCTAGCCCTCAACATAACCCTAACCCTAGGTCCAATCGGAAACGTAACCGGATCTCTAAACCCAGCCCTCAACATAACCCTAACCCTAGGTCCAATCGGAACCCTAACCGGAACTCTAACCCTAGCCCTCAAAATAACCCTAACCCTAGGTCCAATCGGAACCCTAACCGGTCTCTAACCCTAGCCCTCAACATAACCCTAACCCTAGGTCCAAGCGGAACCCTAACCGGATCTCTAACCCTAGTCCTCAACATAACCCTAACCCTAGGTCCAATCGGAACCCTAACCGGAACTGTATACCTAGCCTTCAACATAACCCTAACCCTAAGACCAATCAGAAACCTAACCGGATCTCTAACCCTAGCCCTCAACATAACCCTAACCCTAGGTCCAATCGGAACCCTAACCGGATCTGTATACCTTGCCCTCAACATAACCCTAACCCTAGGTCCAATCGGAAACCTAACAGGATCTCTAACCCTAGCCCTCAACACAACGCTAATCCTGGGTCCAACCGTAACCCTTACCGGATGTCTAACCCTAGCCCTCAACATAACCCTAACCCTAGGTCCAATCGGAACCCTAACCAGATCTCTAACCCTAGCCCTCAACATAACCCTAATCCTAGGTCCAATCGGAACCCTAACCGGGTCCGTATACCTCGCCCTCAACATAACCCTAACCCTAGGTCCAATCGGAACCCTAACCAGATCTCTAACCCTAGCCCTCAACATAACCCTAATCCTAGGTCCAATCGGAACCCTAACCGGGTCCGTATACCTAACCCTCAACATAACCCTAACCCTAGGTCCAATCGGAACCCTAAACGGATCCCTAACCCTAGCCCTCAACATAACCCTAACCCTAGGACCAATCCGAACCCTAACCGGATCTCTACCCCTCGCCCTCAACATAACCCTAACCCGAGGTCCAATCGGAACCCTAACCGGATCTCTAAACCTAGCCCTCAACATAACCCTAACCGTAGGTCCAATCGGAACCCTAACCGGAACTCTAACCCTAGCCCTCAACATAACCCTAACCCTAGGTCCAATCGGAACCCTAACCAGATCTCTAACCCTAGCCCTCAACATAACCCTAATCCTAGGTCGAATCGGAACCCTAACCGGGTCTGTATACCTAGCGCTCAACATAACCCTAACCCTAGGTCCAATCGGAACCCTAACCGGATCCCTAAACCTACCCCTCAACATAACCCTAACCCTAGGACCAATCCGAACCCTAACCGGAACTCTACCCCTCGCCCTCAACATAACGCTAACCCGAGGTCCAATCGGAACCCTAACCGGATCTCTAACCCTAGCCCTCAACATAACCCTAACCCTAGGTCCAATCGGAACCCTAAATGGATATCTAACCCTAGCCCTCAACGTAACCATTAACCCTAAGTCCAATCGGAACCCTAACCGGATATCTAACCCTAGCCCTCAACATAACCCTACCCTAGGTCCAATCGGAACCCTAACTGGATCTCTACCCCTCGCCCTCAACATAACCCTAACCCTAGGTCCAATCGGAACCCTAACCGGATCTCTAACCCTAGCCCTCAACATAACCCTAACCCTAGGTCCAATCGGAACCCTAACCGGATCTCTAACCCTAGCCCTCAACATAACCCTAACCCTAGGGCCAATCGGAACCCTAACAGGACCTCTACCCCTCGCCCTCAACATAACCCTAAACCTAGGTCCAATCGGAACCCTAACCGGAACTCTAACCCTAGCCCTCAACATAAGCCTAACACTAGGTCCAATCGGAACCCTAACCGGATATCTATCCCTAGCCCTCAACATAACCCTAACCCTAGGTCCAATCGGAACCCTAACCGGATCTTTATACTTAGCCTTCAACATAACCCTAACCCTAGGTCCAATCGGAACCCTAACCGGATCTCTAACCCTAGCCCTCAACATAACCCTAACCCTAGGTCCAATCGGAACCCTAACCGGATCTCTAACCTTAGCCCTCAACATAACCCTAACCCTAGGTCCAATCGGAACCCTAACCGGATCTCTACCCCTCGCCCTCAACATATCCCTAACCCTAGGTCAAATCGGAACCCTAACCGGATGTCTAACCCTCGCCCTCAACATAACCCTAACCCTTGGTCCAATCGGAACCCTAACCGGATATCTAACACTAGCCCTCAACATAACCCTAAATCTAGGTCCAATCGGAACCCTAACCGGATCTCTAACCCTAGCTCTAAACATAACCCTAACCCTAGGTCCAATCGGAACCCTAATCGGTTCTCTAACCCTATCCCTCAACATAACCCTAACCCTAGGTCCAATCGGAAACCTAACAGGATGTCTAACCCTAGCCTTCAACATTCCCTAACACTAGGTCCCTTAGGAACCCTAACCGGATCTCTAACCCTAGCCCTCAACATAACCCTAACCCTAGGTCCAATCGGAACCCTAACCGGATCTGTATACCTAGCCCTGAACATAACCCTAACCCTAGGTCCAATCGGAACCCTAACCGGATCTGAATACCTAGCCCTGAACATAACCCTAACCCTAGGTCCAATCGGAACCCTAACAGGATCTCTAACCCTCGCCCTCAACATAACCATAACCCTAGATCCAATAGGAACCCTAACCGGATCTCTAACCCTAGCCCTCAACATAACCCTAACCCTAGGCCCAATCGGAACCATAACCGGACCTCTAACCCTCGCCCTCAACATAACCCTAACCCTAGGTCCAATCGGAACCCTATCCGGAACTCTACCCTAGCCCTAAACATATCACTAACCCTAAGTCCAATCGGAACCCTAACCGGATCTCTAACCCTAGCCCTCAACATAACCCTAACCCTAGGCCCAATCGGAACCCTAACCGGATCTCTAACCCGAGCCCTCAACATAACCCTAACCCTAGGTCTAATCGGAACCCTAACCGGATCTCTAACCCTAGCCCTCAACATAACCCTAACCCTACTTTCAATCGGAACCCCAACCGGATCTCTAACACTAGCCCTCAACATAACCCTAACCCTAGGTCCAATCGGAACCGTAACCCGATCTCTAACCCTAGGACTCAACATAACCCTAACCGGAGGTCCAATCGGAACCCTAAACGGATATCTAACCCTAGCCCTCAACATAAGCCTAACCCTAGGTCCAATCGGAACCCTAAACGGATATCTAACCATAGCCCTCAACATAACCCTAACCCTAGGTACAATCGGAACCCTACCAGGAACTCTACCCCTCGCCCTCAACATAACCCTAACCCTAGGTCCAATCAGAACCCTAACCGGATCTCTATCCCTAGCCCTCAACATAATCATAACCCTAGGTCCAATCGGAACCCTAAACGGATATCTAACCCTAGCCCTCAACATAACCCTAACCCTAGGTCCAATCGGAACGCTAACCGGATATCTATCCCTAGCCCTCTACATAACACTAACCCTAGTTTCAATCGGAACCCTAACAGGATCTCTAACCCAGCCCGCAACATAACCCTAACCCTAGGTCCAATCGGAACCCTAACCGGATCCCTACCCCTCGCCCTCAACATAACCCTAACCCGAGGTCCAATCGGAACCCTAACCGGATCTGTACCACTCGCCCTAAACATAACCCTAACCCTAGGTACAATCGGAGCCCTAACCGGATCTCTAACCCTAGCCCTCAACATAACCCTAACCCTAGGTCCAATCGGAACCCTAACCGGAACTCTAACACTAGCCCTCAAAATAACCCTAACCCTAGGTCCAATCGGAACCCTAACCGGAACTCTAACCCTAGCCCTCAACATAACCCTAACCCTAGGTCCAATCGGAACCCTAACCGGATATCTATCCCTAGCCCTCAACATAACCCTAACCCTAAGTCCAATCGGAACCCTAACAGGATCTCTAACCCTAGCCCTCAACATAACCCTAACCCTAGGTCCAATCGGAACCCTAAATGGATATCTAACCCTAGCCCTCAACGTAACCATTAACCCTAGGTCCAACCAGAACCCTAACCGGATATCTAACCTTAGCCCTCAACATAACCCTAACCCTAGTTCCAATCGGAACCCTAACCGGATCTGTATATCTAGCCCTCAACATAACCCTAACCCTAGGTCCAATCGGAACCCTAACCGGATCTCTAACCCTCGCCCTCAACATAACCCTAACCCTAGGTCCAATCGGAACCCTAACCGGATCTCTAACCCTAGCCCTCAACATAACCCTTACCCTAGGTCCAATCGGAACCCTAACCGGATCTCTAACCCTAGCCCTCAACATAACCCTAACCCTAGGGCCAATCGGAACCCTAACAGGACCTCTACCCCTCGCCCTCAACATAACCCTAAACCTAGGTCCAATCGGAACCCTAACCGGAACTCTAACGCTAGCCCTCAACATAACCCTAACCCTAGGTCCAACCGGAACCCTAACCGGATCTCTAACCCTAGCCCTCAACATAACCCTAACCCTAGGGCCAATCGGAAACCTAACCGGGTCTGTATACCTAGATCTCAACATAACCCTAACACTAGGTCCAATCGAAACCCTAACCGGATCCCGTACCCTAGCCCTCAACATAACCCTAACCGTAGGACCAATCCGAACCCTAACCGGATCTCTACCCCTCGCCCTCAACATAACCCTAACCCGAGGTCCAATCGGAACCCTAACCGGATCTCTAAACCTAGCCCTCAACATAACCCTAACCCTAGGTCCAATCGGAACCCTAACCGGAACTCTAACCCTAGCCCTCAAAATAACCCTAACCCTAGGTCCAATCGGAACCCTAAGCTGAACTCTAACCCTAGCCCTCAACATAACCCTAACCCTAGGTCCAATCGGAACCCTAACCGGATATCTATCCCTAGCCCTCAACATAACCCTAACCCTAAGTCCAATCGGAACCCTAACAGGATCTCTAACCCTAGCCCTCAACATAACCCTAACCCTAGGTCCAATCGGAACCCTAAATGGATATCTAACCCTAGCCCTCAACGTAACCATTAACCCTAGGTCCAACCAGAACCCTAACCGGATATCTAACCTTAGCCCTCAACATAACCCTAACCCTAGTTCCAATCGGAACCCTAACCGGATCTGTATATCTAGCCCTCAACATAACCCTAACCCTAGGTCCAATCGGAACCCTAACCGGATCTCTAACCCTCGCCCTCAACATAACCCTAACCCTAGGTCCAATCGGAACCCTAAATGGATATCTAACCCTAGCCCTCAACGTAACCATTAACCCTAAGTCCAATCGGAACCCTAACCGGATATCTAACCCTAGCCCTCAACATAACCCTAACCCTAGGTCCAATCGGAACCCTAACAGGATCTCTACCCCTCGCCCTCAACATAACCCTAACCCTAGGTCCAATCGGAACCCTAACCGGATCTCTAACCCTAGCCCTCAACATAACCCTAAGCCTAGGTCCAATCGGAACCCTAAACGGATCTGTATACCTAGCCCTCAACATAACCCGAACCCTAGGTCCAATCGGAAACCAACCGGATCTCTAACACTAGCCCTCAACATAACCCTAATCCTAGGTCCAATCGGAACCCTAACCGGATCTCTAACCCTAAGCCTCAACATAACCCTATTCCTAGGTCCAATCGGAACCCTAACCTGATCTCTAACCCTAGCCCTCAACATAACCCTAACCCTAGGTCCAATGGGAACCCTAAACGGAACTCAAACCCTAACCCTCAACATAACCCTAACCCTAGGTCCAATCGGAACCCTAACCGGATCTCTAACCCTAGCCCTCAACATAACCCTAACCCTAGGGCCAATCGGAACCCTAACAGGACCTCTACCCCTCGCCCTCAACATAACCCTAAACCTAGGTCCAATCGGAACCCTAACCGGAACTCTAACCCTAGCCCTCAACATAACCCTAACACTAGGTCCAATCGGAACCCTAACCGGATATCTATCCCTAGCCCTCAACATAACCCTAACCCTAGGTCCAATCGGAACCCTAACCGGATCTTTATACTTAGCCTTCAACATAACCCTAACCCTAGGTCCAATCGGAACCCTAACCGGATCTCTAACCCTAGCCCTCAACATAACCCTAACCCTAGGTCCAATCGGAACCCTAACCGGATCTCTAACCCTAGCCCTCAACATAACCCTAACCCTAGGTCCAATCGGAACCCTACCCGGATCTGTATACCTAGCCCTCAACATAACCCTAAACCTAGTTCCAATCCAAAACATAACCGGATCTCTAAACCTAGCCCTCAACATAACCCTAACCCTAGGTCCAATCGGAACCCTAACCGGATCTCTAACCTTAGCCCTCAACATAACCCTAACCCTAGGTCCAATCGGAACCCTAACCGGATCTGTATACCTAGCCCTCAACATAACCCTAACCCTAGGTACAATCGGAACCCTAACCGGATCTGTATACCTAGCCCTGAACATAACCCTAACCCTAGGTCCAATCGGAACCCTAACCGATTCTCTAACCCTAGCCCTCAACATAACCCTAACCCTAGGTCCAATCGGAACCCTAACCGGAACTCTAACCCTAGCCCTCAAAATAACCCTAACCCTAGGTCCAATCGGAACCCTAACCGGAACTCTAACCCTAGCCCTCAAAATAACCCTAACCCTAGGTCCAATCGGAACCCTAACCGGTCTCTAACCCTAGCCCTCAACATAACCCTAACCCTAGGTCCAATCGGAACCCTAACCGGATCTCTAACCCTAGTCCTCAACATAACCCTAACCCTAGGTCCAATCGGAACCCTAACCGGAACTGTATACCTAGCCTTCAACATAACCCTAACCCTAAGACCAATCAGAAACCTAACCGGATCTCTAACCCTAGCCCTCAACATAACCCTAACCCTAGGTCCAATCGGAACCCTAACCGGATCTGTATACCTTGCCCTCAACATAACCCTAACCCTAGGTCCAATCGGAAACCTAACAGGATCTCTAACCCTAGCCCTGAACACAACGCTAATCCTGGGTCCAACCGTAACCCTTACCGGATGTCTAACCCTAGCCCTCAACATAACCCTAACCCTAGGTCCAATCGGAACCCTAACCAGATCTCTAACCCTAGCCCTCAACATAACCCTAATCCTAGGTCCAATCGGAACCCTAACCGGGTCCGTATACCTCGCCCTCAACATAACCCTAACCCTAGGTCCAATCGGAACCCTAACCAGATCTCTAACCCTAGCCCTTAACATAACCCTAATCCTAGGTCCAATCGGAACCCTAACCGGGTCCGTATACCTAACCCTCAACATAACCCTAACCCTAGGTCCAATCGGAACCCTAAACGGATCCCTAACCCTAGCCCTCAACATAACCCTAACCCTAGGACCAATCCGAACCCTAACCGGATCTCTACCCCTCGCCCTCAACATAACCCTAACCCGAGGTCCAATCGGAACCCTAACCGGATCTCTAAACCTAGCCCTCAACATAACCCTAACCGTAGGTCCAATCGGAACCCTAACCGGAACTCTAACCCTAGCCCTCAAAATAACCCTAACCCTAGGTCCAATCGGAACCCTAACCGGGTCCGTATACCTCGCCCTCAACATAACCCTAACCCTAGGTCCAATCGGAACCCTAACCAGATCTCTAACCCTAGCCCTCAACATAACCCTAATCCTAGGTCGAATCGGAACCCTAACCGGGTCTGTATACCTAGCGCTCAACATAACCCTAACCCTAGGTCCAATCGGAACCCTAACCGGATCCCTAAACCTACCCCTCAACATAACCCTAACCCTAGGACCAATCCGAACCCTAACCGGAACTCTACCCCTCGCCCTCAACATAACGCTAACCCGAGGTCCAATCGGAACCCTAACCGGATCTCTAACCCTAGCCCTCAACATAACCCTAACCCTAGGTCCAATCGGAACCCTAAATGGATATCTAACCCTAGCCCTCAACGTAACCATTAACCCTAAGTCCAATCGGAACCCTAACCGGATATCTAACCCTAGCCCTCAACATAACCCTACCCTAGGTCCAATCGGAACCCTAACAGGATCTCTACCCCTCGCCCTCAACATAACCCTAACCCGAGGTCCAATCGGAACCCTAACCGGATCTCTAAACCTAGCCCTCAACATAACCCTAACCCTAGGTCCAATCGGAACCCTAACCGGAACTCTAACCCTAGCCCTCAAAATAACCCTAACCCTAGGTCCAATCGGAACCCTAAGCTGAACTCTAACCCTAGCCCTCAACATAACCCTAACCCTAGGTCCAATCGGAACCCTAACCGGATATCTATCCCTAGCCCTCAACATAACCCTAACCCTAAGTCCAATCGGAACCCTAACAGGATCTCTAACCCTAGCCCTCAACATAACCCTAACCCTAGGTCCAATCGGAACCCTAAATGGATATCTAACCCTAGCCCTCAACGTAACCATTAACCCTAGGTCCAACCAGAACCCTAACCGGATATCTAACCTTAGCCCTCAACATAACCCTAACCCTAGTTCCAATCGGAACCCTAACCGGATCTGTATATCTAGCCCTCAACATAACCCTAACCCTAGGTCCAATCGGAACCCTAACCGGATCTCTAACCCTCGCCCTCAACATAACCCTAACCCTAGGTCCAATCGGAACCCTAAATGGATATCTAACCCTAGCCCTCAACGTAACCATTAACCCTAAGTCCAATCGGAACCCTAACCGGATATCTAACCCTAGCCCTCAACATAACCCTAACCCTAGGTCCAATCGGAACCCTAACAGGATCTCTACCCCTCGCCCTCAACATAACCCTAACCCTAGGTCCAATCGGAACCCTAACCGGATCTCTAACCCTAGCCCTCAACATAACCCTAAGCCTAGGTCCAATCGGAACCCTAAACGGATCTGTATACCTAGCCCTCAACATAACCCGAACCCTAGGTCCAATCGGAAACCAACCGGATCTCTAACACTAGCCCTCAACATAACCCTAATCCTAGGTCCAATCGGAACCCTAACCGGATCTCTAACCCTAAGCCTCAACATAACCCTATTCCTAGGTCCAATCGGAACCCTAACCTGATCTCTAACCCTAGCCCTCAACATAACCCTAACCCTAGGTCCAATGGGAACCCTAAACGGAACTCAAACCCTAACCCTCAACATAACCCTAACCCTAGGTCCAATCGGAACCCTAACCGGATCTCTAACCCTAGCCCTCAACATAACCCTAACCCTAGGGCCAATCGGAACCCTAACAGGACCTCTACCCCTCGCCCTCAACATAACCCTAAACCTAGGTCCAATCGGAACCCTAACCGGAACTCTAACCCTAGCCCTCAACATAACCCTAACACTAGGTCCAATCGGAACCCTAACCGGATATCTATCCCTAGCCCTCAACATAACCCTAACCCTAGGTCCAATCGGAACCCTAACCGGATCTTTATACTTAGCCTTCAACATAACCCTAACCCTAGGTCCAATCGGAACCCTAACCGGATCTCTAACCCTAGCCCTCAACATAACCCTAACCCTAGGTCCAATCGGAACCCTAACCGGATCTCTAACCCTAGCCCTCAACATAACCCTAACCCTAGGTCCAATCGGAACCCTACCCGGATCTGTATACCTAGCCCTCAACATAACCCTAAACCTAGTTCCAATCCAAAACATAACCGGATCTCTAAACCTAGCCCTCAACATAACCCTAACCCTAGGTCCAATCGGAACCCTAACCGGATCTCTAACCTTAGCCCTCAACATAACCCTAACCCTAGGTCCAATCGGAACCCTAACCGGATCTGTATACCTAGCCCTCAACATAACCCTAACCCTAGGTACAATCGGAACCCTAACCGGATCTGTATACCTAGCCCTGAACATAACCCTAACCCTAGGTCCAATCGGAACCCTAACCGATTCTCTAACCCTAGCCCTCAACATAACCCTAACCCTAGGTCCAATCGGAACCCTAACCGGAACTCTAACCCTAGCCCTCAAAATAACCCTAACCCTAGGTCCAATCGGAACCCTAACCGGAACTCTAACCCTAGCCCTCAAAATAACCCTAACCCTAGGTCCAATCGGAACCCTAACCGGTCTCTAACCCTAGCCCTCAACATAACCCTAACCCTAGGTCCAATCGGAACCCTAACCGGATCTCTAACCCTAGTCCTCAACATAACCCTAACCCTAGGTCCAATCGGAACCCTAACCGGAACTGTATACCTAGCCTTCAACATAACCCTAACCCTAAGACCAATCAGAAACCTAACCGGATCTCTAACCCTAGCCCTCAACATAACCCTAACCCTAGGTCCAATCGGAACCCTAACCGGATCTGTATACCTTGCCCTCAACATAACCCTAACCCTAGGTCCAATCGGAAACCTAACAGGATCTCTAACCCTAGCCCTGAACACAACGCTAATCCTGGGTCCAACCGTAACCCTTACCGGATGTCTAACCCTAGCCCTCAACATAACCCTAACCCTAGGTCCAATCGGAACCCTAACCAGATATCTAACCCTAGCCCTCAACATAACCCTAATCCTAGGTCCAATCGGAACCCTAACCGGGTCCGTATACCTCGCCCTCAACATAACCCTAACCCTAGGTCCAATCGGAACCCTAACCAGATCTCTAACCCTAGCCCTTAACATAACCCTAATCCTAGGTCCAATCGGAACCCTAACCGGGTCCGTATACCTAACCCTCAACATAACCCTAACCCTAGGTCCAATCGGAACCCTAAACGGATCCCTAACCCTAGCCCTCAACATAACCCTAACCCTAGGACCAATCCGAACCCTAACCGGATCTCTACCCCTCGCCCTCAACATAACCCTAACCCGAGGTCCAATCGGAACCCTAACCGGATCTCTAAACCTAGCCCTCAACATAACCCTAACCGTAGGTCCAATCGGAACCCTAACCGGAACTCTAACCCTAGCCCTCAAAATAACCCTAACCCTAGGTCCAATCGGAACCCTAACCGGGTCCGTATACCTCGCCCTCAACATAACCCTAACCCTAGGTCCAATCGGAACCCTAACCAGATCTCTAACCCTAGCCCTCAACATAACCCTAATCCTAGGTCGAATCGGAACCCTAACCGGGTCTGTATACCTAGCGCTCAACATAACCCTAACCCTAGGTCCAATCGGAACCCTAACCGGATCCCTAAACCTACCCCTCAACATAACCCTAACCCTAGGACCAATCCGAACCCTAACCGGAACTCTACCCCTCGCCCTCAACATAACGCTAACCCGAGGTCCAATCGGAACCCTAACCGGATCTCTAACCCTAGCCCTCAACATAACCCTAACCCTAGGTCCAATCGGAACCCTAAATGGATATCTAACCCTAGCCCTCAACGTAACCATTAACCCTAAGTCCAATCGGAACCCTAACCGGATATCTAACCCTAGCCCTCAACATAACCCTACCCTAGGTCCAATCGGAACCCTAACAGGATCTCTACCCCTCGCCCTCAACATAACCCTAACCCTAGGTCCAATCGGAACCCTAACCGGATCTCTAACCCTAGCCCTCAACATAACCCTAACCCTAGGTCCAATCGGAACCCTAACCGGATCTCTAACCCTAGCCCTCAACATAACCCTAACCCTAGGGCCAATCGGAACCCTAACAGGACCTCTACCCCTCGCCCTCAACATAACCCTAAACCTAGGTCCAATCGGAACCCTAACCGGAACTCTAACCCTAGCCCTCAACATAAGCCTAACACTAGGTCCAATCGGAACCCTAACCGGATATCTATCCCTAGCCCTCAACATAACCCTAACCCTAGGTCCAATCGGAACCCTAACCGGATCTCTACCCCTCGCCCTCAACATATCCCTAACCCTAGGTCAAATCGGAACCCTAACCGGATCTCTAACCCTAGCCCTCAACATAACCCTAACCCTAGGTCCAATCGGAACCCTAACCGGATCTCTAACCTTAGCCCTCAACATAACCCTAACCCTAGGTCCAATCGGAACCCTAACCGGATCTCTACCCCTCGCCCTCAACATATCCCTAACCCTAGGTCAAATCGGAACCCTAACCGGATGTCTAACCCTCGCCCTCAACATAACCCTAACCCTTGGTCCAATCGGAACCCTAACCGGATATCTAACACTAGCCCTCAACATAACCCTAAATCTAGGTCCAATCGGAACCCTAACCGGATCTCTAACCCTAGCTCTAAACATAACCCTAACCCTAGGTCCAATCGGAACCCTAATCGGTTCTCTAACCCTATCCCTCAACATAACCCTAACCCTAGGTCCAATCGGAAACCTAACAGGATGTCTAACCCTAGCCTTCAACATTCCCTAACACTAGGTCCATTAGGAACCCTAACCGGATCTCTAACCCTAGCCCTCAACATAACCCTAACCCTAGGTCCAATCGGAACCCTAACCGGATCTGTATACCTAGCCCTGAACATAACCCTAACCCTAGGTCCAATCGGAACCCTAACCGGATCTGAATACCTAGCCCTGAACATAACCCTAACCCTAGGTCCAATCGGAACCCTAACAGGATCTCTAACCCTCGCCCTCAACATAACCATAACCCTAGATCCAATAGGAACCCTAACCGGATCTCTAACCCTAGCCCTCAACATAACCCTAACCCTAGGCCCAATCGGAACCATAACCGGACCTCTAACCCTCGCCCTCAACATAACCCTAACCCTAGGTCCAATCGGAACCCTATCCGGAACTCTACCCTAGCCCTAAACCTATCACTAACCCTAGGTCCAATCGGAACCCTAACCGGATCTCTAACCCTAGCCCTCAACATAACCCTAACCCTAGGCCCAATCGGAACCCTAACCGGATCTCTAACCCGAGCCCTCAACATAACCCTAACCCTAGGTCTAATCGGAACCCTAACCGGATCTCTAACCCTAGCCCTGAACATAACCCTAACCCTACTTTCAATCGGAACCCCAACCGGATCTCTAACACTAGCCCTCAACATAACCCTAACCCTAGGTCCAATCGGAACCGTAACCCGATCTCTAACCCTAGGACTCAACATAACCCTAACCGGAGGTCCAATCGGAACCCTAAACGGATATCTAACCCTAGCCCTCAACATAAGCCTAACCCTAGGTCCAATCGGAACCCTAAACGGATATCTAACCATAGCCCTCAACATAACCCTAACCCTAGGTACAATCGGAACCCTACCAGGAACTCTACCCCTCGCCCTCAACATAACCCTAACCCTAGGTCCAATCAGAACCATAACCGGATCTCTATCCCTAGCCCTCAACATAATCATAACCCTAGGTCCAATCGGAACCCTAAACGGATATCTAACCCTAGCCCTCAACATAACCCTAACCCTAGGTCCAATCGGAACGCTAACCGGATATCTATCCCTAGCCCTCTACATAACACTAACCCTAGTTTCAATCGGAACCCTAACAGGATCTCTAACCCAGCCCGCAACATAACCCTAACCCTAGGTCCAATCGGAACCCTAACCGGATCCCTACCCCTCGCCCTCAACATAACCCTAACCCGAGGTCCAATCGGAACCCTAACCGGATCTCTACCACTCGCCCTAAACATAACCCTAACCCTAGGTACAATCGGAGCCCTAACCGGATCTCTAACCCTAGCCCTCAACATAACCCTAACCCTAGGTCCAATCGGAACCCTAACCGGAACTCTAACACTAGCCCTCAAAATAACCCTAACCCTAGGTCCAATCGGAACCCTAACCGGAACTCTAACCCTAGCCCTCAACATAACCCTAACCCTAGGTCCAATCGGAACCCTAACCGGATATCTATCCCTAGCCCTCAACATAACCCTAACCCTAGGTCCAATCGGAACCCTAACCGGATCTCTAACCCTAGCCCTCAACATAACCCTAACCCTAGGGCCAATCGGAACCCTAACAGGACCTCTACCCCTCGCCCTCAACATAACCCTAAACCTAGGTCCAATCGGAACCCTAACCGGAACTCTAACCCTAGCCCTCAACATAAGCCTAACACTAGGTCCAATCGGAACCCTAACCGGATATCTATCCCTAGCCCTCAACATAACCCTAACCCTAGGTCCAATCGGAACCCTAACCGGATCTTTATACTTAGCCTTCAACATAACCCTAACCCTAGGTCCAATCGGAACCCTAACCGGATCTCTAACCCTAGCCCTCAACATAACCCTAACCCTAGGTCCAATCGGAACCCTAACCGGATCTCTAACCTTAGCCCTCAACATAACCCTAACCCTAGGTCCAATCGGAACCCTAACCGGATCTCTACCCCTCGCCCTCAACATATCCCTAACCCTAGGTCAAATCGGAACCCTAACCGGATGTCTAACCCTCGCCCTCAACATAACCCTAACCCTTGGTCCAATCGGAACCCTAACCGGATATCTAACACTAGCCCTCAACATAACCCTAAATCTAGGTCCAATCGGAACCCTAACCGGATCTCTAACCCTAGCTCTAAACATAACCCTAACCCTAGGTCCAATCGGAACCCTAATCGGTTCTCTAACCCTATCCCTCAACATAACCCTAACCCTAGGTCCAATCGGAAACCTAACAGGATGTCTAACCCTAGCCTTCAACATTCCCTAACACTAGGTCCATTAGGAACCCTAACCGGATCTCTAACCCTAGCCCTCAACATAACCCTAACCCTAGGTCCAATCGGAACCCTAACCGGATCTGTATACCTAGCCCTGAACATAACCCTAACCCTAGGTCCAATCGGAACCCTAACCGGATCTGAATACCTAGCCCTGAACATAACCCTAACCCTAGGTCCAATCGGAACCCTAACAGGATCTCTAACCCTCGCCCTCAACATAACCATAACCCTAGATCCAATAGGAACCCTAACCGGATCTCTAACCCTAGCCCTCAACATAACCCTAACCCTAGGCCCAATCGGAACCATAACCGGACCTCTAACCCTCGCCCTCAACATAACCCTAACCCTAGGTCCAATCGGAACCCTATCCGGAACTCTACCCTAGCCCTAAACATATCACTAACCCTAAGTCCAATCGGAACCCTAACCGGATCTCTAACCCTAGCCCTCAACATAACCCTAACCCTAGGCCCAATCGGAACCCTAACCGGATCTCTAACCCGAGCCCTCAACATAACCCTAACCCTAGGTCTAATCGGAACCCTAACCGGATCTCTAACCCTAGCCCTCAACATAACCCTAACCCTACTTTCAATCGGAACCCCAACCGGATCTCTAACACTAGCCCTCAACATAACCCTAACCCTAGGTCCAATCGGAACCGTAACCCGATCTCTAACCCTAGGACTCAACATAACCCTAACCGGAGGTCCAATCGGAACCCTAAACGGATATCTAACCCTAGCCCTCAACATAAGCCTAACCCTAGGTCCAATCGGAACCCTAAACGGATATCTAACCATAGCCCTCAACATAACCCTAACCCTAGGTACAATCGGAACCCTACCAGGAACTCTACCCCTCGCCCTCAACATAACCCTAACCCTAGGTCCAATCAGAACCCTAACCGGATCTCTATCCCTAGCCCTCAACATAATCATAACCCTAGGTCCAATCGGAACCCTAAACGGATATCTAACCCTAGCCCTCAACATAACCCTAACCCTAGGTCCAATCGGAACGCTAACCGGATATCTATCCCTAGCCCTCTACATAACACTAACCCTAGTTTCAATCGGAACCCTAACAGGATCTCTAACCCAGCCCGCAACATAACCCTAACCCTAGGTCCAATCGGAACCCTAACCGGATCCCTACCCCTCGCCCTCAACATAACCATAACCCGAGGTCCAATCGGAACCCTAACCGGATCTCTACCACTCGCCCTAAACATAACCCAACCCTAGGTACAATCGGAGCCCTAACCGGATCTCTAACCCTAGCCCTCAACATAACCCTAACCCTAGGTCCAATCGGAACCCTAACCGGAACTCTAACACTAGCCCTCAAAATAACCCTAACCCTAGGTCCAATCGGAACCCTAACCGGAACTCTAACCCTAGCCCTCAACATAACCCTAACCCTAGGTCCAATCGGAACCCTAACCGGATATCTATCCCTAGCCCTCAACATAACCCTAACCCTAAGTCCAATCGGAACCCTAACAGGATCTCTAACCCTAGCCCTCAACATAACCCTAACCCTAGGTCCAATCGGAACCCTAAATGGATATCTAACCCTAGCCCTCAACGTAACCATTAACCCTAGGTCCAACCAGAACCCTAACCGGATATCTAACATTAGCCCTCAACATAACCCTAACCCTAGTTCCAATCGGAACCCTAACCGGATCTGTATATCTAGCCCTCAACATAACCCTAACCCTAGGTCCAATCGGAACCCTAACCGGATCTCTATCCCTAGCCCTCAACATAATCATAACCCTAGGTCCAATCGGAACCCTAAACGGATATCTAACCCTAGCCCTCAACATAACCCTAACCCTAGGTCCAATCGGAACCCTAACCGGATCTCTAACCCTAGCCCTCAACATAACCCTAACCCGAGGTCCAATCGGAACCCTAACCGGATCTCTACCACTCGCCCTAAACATAACCCTAACCCTAGGTACAATCGGAGCCCTAACCGGATCTCTAACCCTAGCCCTCAACATAACCCTAACCCTAGGTCCAATCGGAACCCTAACCGGAACTCTAACCCTAGCCCTCAAAATAACCCTAACCCTAGGTCCAATCGGAACCCTAACCGGAACTCTAACCCTAGCCCTCAACATAACCCTAACCCTAGGTCCAATCGGAACCCTAACCGGATATCTATCCCTAGCCCTCAACATAACCCTGACCCTAAGTCCAATCGGAACCCTAACAGGATCTCTAACCCTAGCCCTCAACATAACCCTAACCCTAGGTCCAATCGGAACCCTAAATGGATATCTAACCCTAGCCCTCAACGTAACCATTAACCCTAGGTCCAACCAGAACCCTAACCGGATATCTAACCTTAGCCCTCAACATAACCCTAACCCTAGTTCCAATCGGAACCCTAACCGGATCTGTATATCTAGCCCTCAACATAACCCTAACCCTAGGTCCAATCGGAACCCTAACCGGATCTCTATCCCTAGCCCTCAACATAATCATAACCCTAGGTCCAATCGGAACCCTAAACGGATATCTAACCCTAGCCCTCAACATAACCCTAACCCTAGGTCCAATCGGAACCCTAACCGGATCTCTAACCCTAGCCCTCAACATAACCCTTACCCTAGGTCCAATCGGAACCCTAACCGGATCTCTAACCCTAGCCCTCAACATAACCCTAACCCTAGGGCCAATCGGAACCCTAACAGGACCTCTACCCCTCGCCCTCAACATAACCCTAAACCTAGGTCCAATCGGAACCCTAACCGGAACTCTAACCCTAGCCCTCAACATAACCCTAACCCTAGGTCCAATCGGAACCCTAACCGGATATCTATCCCTAGCCCTCAACATAACCCTAACCCTAGGTCCAATCGGAACCCTAACCGGATCTTTATACTTAGCCTTCAACATAACCCTAACCCTAGGTCCAATCGGAACCCTAACCGGATCTCTAACCCTAGCCCTCAACATAACCCTAACCCTAGGTCCAATCGGAACCCTACCCGGATCTGTATACCTAGCCCTCAACATAACCCTAAACCTAGGTCCAATCCAAAACATAACCGGATCTCTAAACCTAGCCCTCAACATAACCCTAACCCGAGGTCCAATCGGAACCCTAACCAGATCTCTAACCCTAGCCCTCAACATATCCCTAATCCTAGGTCCATTCGGAACCCTAACCGGGTCCGTATACCTCGCCCTCAACATAACCCTAACCCTAGGTCCAATCGGAACACTAACCAGATCTCTAACCCTAACCCTCAACATAACCCTAACCCTAGGTCCAATCGGAACCCTAAACGGATCCCTAACCCTAGCCCTCAACATAACCCTAACCCTAGGACCAATCCGAATCCTAACCGGATCTCTACCCCTCGCCCTCAACATAAC
Organism: Miniopterus natalensis; assembly: GCF_054644295.1. NCBI lineage: Eukaryota > Metazoa > Chordata > Mammalia > Chiroptera > Miniopteridae > Miniopterus > Miniopterus natalensis. The sequence goes on from NW_028269988.1 coordinate 100,790, forward strand.
CCAAACCCGAGGTCCAATCGGAACCCTAACCGGATCTCTAACCCTAGCCCTCAACATAACCCTAACCCTAGTTCCAATCGGAACCCAAACCGGAACTCTAACCCTAGCCCTCAACATAACCCTAACCCTAGGTCCAATCGGAACCCTAACCGGATCTCTAACCCTAGTCCTCAACATAACCCTAACCCTAGGTCCAATCGGAACCCTAACCGGATCTGTATACCTAGCCTTCAACATAACCCTAACCCTACGTCCAATCGGAAACCTAACCGGATCTCTAACCCTAGCCCTCAACATAACCCTAAGCCTAGGTCCAATCGGAACCCTAAACGGATCTGTATACCTAGCCCTCAACATAACCCGAACCCTAGGTCCAATCGGAAACCTATCAGGATCTCTAACACTAGCCCTCAACATAACCCTAACCCTAGGTCCAATCGGAACCCTAACCGGATCTCTAACCCTAACCCTCAACATAACCCTATCCCTAGGTCCAATCGGAACCCTAACCGGATCCCGTACCCTAGCCCTCAACATAACCCTAACCGTAGGACCAATCCGAACCCTAACCGGATCTCTACCCCTCGCCCTCAACATAACCCTAACCCGAGGTCCAATCGGAACCTTAACCGGATCTGTATACCTAGCCCTCAACATAACCCTAACCCTAGGTCCAATCGGAACCCTAACCGGATCTGTATACCTAGCCCTCAACATAACCCTAACCCTAGGTCCCATCGGAACCCTAACCGGATCTCTAACCCTAGCCCACAACATAACCCTAACCCTAGGTCCAATCGGAACCCTAACCGGATCTGTGTACCTAGCCCTCAACATAACCCTAACCCTAGGTCCAATCGGAACCCCAACCGGATCTCTAACCCTAGCCCTCAACATAACCCTAACCCTAGGTCCAATTGGAAGCCTAACCGGATCTCTAACCCTAGCCCTCAACATAACCCTAACCCTAGGTCCAATCGGAACCCTAACCGGATCTCTAACCCTAGCCCTCAACATAACCCTAACCCTAGGTCCAATAGGAACCCTAACCGGAACTCTATCCCTAGCCCTCAAAATAACCCTAACCCTAGGTCCAATCGGAACCCTAAGCGGATCTCTAACCCTAGCACTCAACATATCACTAACCCTAGGTCCAATCGGAACCCTAAACGGATATCTAACCCTAGCCCTCAACATAACCCTAACCCTAGGTCCAATCGGAACCCTAAACGGATATCTAACCCTAGCCCTCAACATAACCCTAACCCTAGGTCCAATCGGAACCCTAACCTGATCTGTATACCTAGCCCTCAACATAACCCTAACCCTAGTTCCAATCGGAACCCTAACAGGATCTCTACCCCAGTCCTCAACATAACCCTAACGCTAGGTCCAATCGGAACCCTAACCGGATCTCTACATCTCGCCCTCAACATAACCCTAAACCTTGGTCCAATCGGAACCCTAACCGGATATCTAACACTAGCCCTCAACATAACCCTAACCCTAGGTAAAAATCGGAACCCTAACCGGATCTCTAACCCTAGCTCTCAACATAACCATAACCCTAGGTCCAATCTGAACCCTAACCCGATCTCTAAACCTAGCCCTCAACATAACCCTAACACTAGGTCTAATCGGAACCCTAACGGGATTTCTAACCATAGCCTTCAACATAACCCTAACCCTAGGTCCAATCGGAACCCTAACCGGATCTGTATACCTAGCCCTCAACATAACCCTAACCCTAGGTCCAATCGGAACCCTAACCGGATCTGTATACCTAGCCCTCAACATAACCCTAAACCTATGTCCAATCGGAATCCTAACAGGATCTCTACCCCTCGCCCTCAACATAACCCTAATCCTAAGTCCAATCGGAACCCTAACCCGATCTCTAAACCTAGCCCTCAATATAACCCTAACCGTAGGTCCAATCGGAACCCTAACAGAATCTCTAACCCTAGCCCTCAACATAACCCTAACCCTGGGTCCAATCGGAACCCTAACCGGATCTGTGTACCGAGCCCTAAAGATAACCCTAACCCTTGGTCCAATCGGAACCCCAACCGGATCTCTAACCCTAGCCCTCAACATAACCCTAACCCTAGGTCCAATCGGAACCCTAAACGGATATCTAACCCTAGCCCTCAACATAACCCTAACCCTAGGTCCAATTGGAACCCTAAACGGATTTCTAACCCTAGCCATCAACATAACCCTAACCCTAGGTCCAATCGGAACCGTAACCGGATCTGTATACCTAGCCCTCAACATAACAATAACCCTAGGTCCAATCGGAACCCTAACCGGATCTGTATACCTAGCCCTCAACATAACCCTAACCCTAGGTCCAATCGGAACCCAACCGGAACTCTAACCCTAGCCCTCAACATAACCCTAACCCTAGGTCCAATCGGAAGCCTAACCGGATCTCTAACGCTAGCCCTCAACGTAACCCTAACCCTAGGTCCAATCGGAACCCTAACCGGATCTCTAACCCTAGCTCTCAACATAACCCTAACCCTAGGTCCAATCGGAACCCTAACCGGATATCTAACCCTAGCCCTCTACTTAACCCTAACCCTAGTTCCAATCGGAACCCTAACAGGATCTCTAACCCAGCCCGCAACATAACCCTAACCCTACGTCCAATCGGAACCCTAAACGGATATCTAAACCTAGCCCTCAACATAACCCTAACCCTAGGTCCAATCGGAACCCTAACCGGATATCTAACCCTGCCCCTCTACATAACCCTAACCCTAGGTCCAATCGGAACCCTAACCGGATCTGTGTACCTAGACCTCAACATAACCCTAACCCTAGGTCCAATCGGAACCCTAACCGGATCTGTATACCTAGCCCTCAACATAACCCTAACCCTAGGTCCAAACGGAACCCTAACCGGATATCTAACCCTGGCCCTCTACATAACCCTAACCCTAGGTCCAATTGGAACCCTAACCGGATCTGTGTACCTAGCCCTCAACATAACCCTAACCCTAGGTCCAATCGGAACCCTAACCGGAACTCTAACACTAGCCCTCAAAATAACCCTAACCCTAGGTCCAATCGGAACCCTAACCGGAACTCTAACCCTAGCCCTCAACATAACCCTAACCCTAGGTCCAATCGGAACCCTAACCGGATATCTATCCCTAGCCCTCAACATAACCCTAACCCTAAGTCCAATCGGAACCCTAACAGGATCTCTAACCCTAGCCCTCAACATAACCCTAACCCTAGGTCCAATCGGAACCCTAAATGGATATCTAACCCTAGCCCTCAACGTAACCATTAACCCTAGGTCCAACCAGAACCCTAACCGGATATCTAACCTTAGCCCTCAACATAACCCTAATCCTAGTTCCAATCGGAACCCTAACCGGATCTGTATATCTAGCCCTCAACATAACCCTAACCCTAGGTCCAATCGGAACCCTAACCGGATCTCTAACCCTCGCCCTCAACATAACCCTAACCCTAGGTCCAATCGGAACCCTAACCGGATCTCTAACCCTAGCCCTCAACATAACCCTTACCCTAGGTCCAATCGGAGCCCTAACCGGATCTCTAACCCTAGCCCTCAACATAACCCTAACCCTAGGGCCAATCGGAACCCTAACAGGACCTCTACCCCTCGCCCTCAACATAACCCTAAACCTAGGTCGAATCGGAACCCTAACCGGAACTCTAACGCTAGCCCTCAACATAACACTAACCCTAGGTCCAACCGGAACCCTAACCGGATCTCTAACCCTAGCCCTCAACATAACCCTAACCCTAGGGCCAATCGGAACCCTAACCGGTCTGTATACCTAGATCTCACCATAACCCTAACACTAGGTCCAATCGAAACCCTAACCGGATCCCGTACCCTAGCCCTCAACATAACCCTAACCGTAGGACCAATCCGAACCCTAGCCGGATCTCTACCCCTCGCCCTCAACATAACCCTAACCCGAGGTCCAATCGGAACCCTAACCGGATCTCTAAACCTAGCCCTCAACATAACCCTAACCCTAGGTCCAATCGGAACCCTAACCGGAACTCTAACCCTAGCCCTCAAAATAACCCTAACCCTAGGTCCAATCGGAACCCTAAGCTGAACTCTAACCCTAGCCCTCAACATAACCCTAACCCTAGGTCCAATCGGAACCCTAACCGGATATCTATCCCTAGCCCTCAACATAACCCTAACCCTAAGTCCAATCGGAACCCTAACAGGATCTCTAACCCTAGCCCTCAACATAACCCTAACCCTAGGTCCAATCGGAACCCTAAATGGATATCTAACCCTAGCCCTCAACGTAACCATTAACCCTAGGTCCAACCAGAACCCTAACCGGATATCTAACCTTAGCCCTCAACATAACCCTAACCCTAGTTCCAATCGGAACCCTAACCGGATCTGTATATCTAGCCCTCAACATAACCCTAACCCTAGGTCCAATCGGAACCCTAACCGGATCTCTAACCCTCGCCCTCAACATAACCCTAACCCTAGGTCCAATCGGAACCCTAACCGGATCTCTAACCCTAGCCCTCAACATAACCCTTACCCTAGGTCCAATCGGAACCCTAACCGGATCTCTAACCCTAGCCCTCAACATAACCCTAACCCTAGGGCCAATCGGAACCCTAACAGGACCTCTACCCCTCGCCCTCAACATAACCCTAAACCTAGGTCCAATCGGAACCCTAACCGGAACTCTAACCCTAGCCCTCAACATAACCCTAACACTAGGTCCAATCGGAACCCTAACCGGATATCTATCCCTATCCCTCAACATAACCCTAACCCTAGGTCCAATCGGAACCCTAACCGGATCTTTATACTTAGCCTTCAACATAACCCTAACCCTAGGTCCAATCGGAACCCTAACCGGATCTCTAACCCTAGCCCTCAACATAACCCTAACCCTAGGTCCAATCGGAACCCTAACCGGATCTCTAACCCTAGCCCTCAACATAACCCTAACCCTAGGTCCAATCGGAACCCTACCCGGATCTGTATACCTAGCCCTCAACATAACCCTAAACCTAGGTCCAATCCAAAACATAACCGGATCTCTAAACCTAGCCCTCAACATAACCCTAACCCTAGGTCCAATCGGAACCCTAACCGGATCTCTAACCTTAGCCCTCAACATAACCCTAACCCTAGGTCCAATCGGAACCCTAACCGGATCTGTATACCTAGCCCTCAACATAACCCTAACCCTAGGTACAATCGGAACCCTAACCGGATCTGTATACCTAGCCCTCAACATAACACTAACCCTAGGTCCAATCGGAACCCTAACCGATTCTCTAACCCTAGCCCTCAACATAACCCTAACCCTAGGTCCAATCGGAAACCTAACCGGATCTCTAAACCTAGCCCTCAACATAACCCTAACCCTAGGTCCAATCGGAACCCTAACCGGAACTCTAACCCTAGCCCTCAAAATAACCCTAACCCTAGGTCCAATCGGAACCCTAACCGGTCTCTAACCCTAGCCCTCAACATAACCCTAATCCTAGGTCCAATCGGAACCCTAACCGGATCTCTAACCCTAGTCCTCAACATAACCCTAACCCTAGGTCCAATCGGAACCCTAACCGGAACTGTATACCTAGCCTTCAACATAACCCTAACCCTAAGACCAATCGGAAACCTAACCCCATCTCTAACCCTAGCCCTCACCATAACCCTAACCCTAGGTCCAATCGGAACCCTAACCGGATCTGTATACCTTGCCCTCAACATAACCCTAACCCTAGGTCCAATCGGAAACCTAACAGGATCTCTAACCCTAGCCCTCAACACAACGCTAATCCTGGGTCCAACCGTAACCCTTACCGGATGTCTAACCCTAGCCCTCAACATAACCCTAACCCTAGGTCCAATCGGAACCCTAACCGGATCTCTAAACCTAGCCCTCAACATAACCCTAACCCTAGGACCAATCCGAACCCTAACCGGATCTCTACCCCTCGCCCTCAACATAACCCTAACCAGAGGTCCAATCGGAACCCTAACCGGATCTCTAAACCTAGCCCTCAACATAACCCTAACCGTAGGTCCAATCGGAACCCTAACCGGAACTCTAACCCTAGCCCTCAAAATAACCCTAACCCTAGGTCCAATCGGAACCCTAACCGGGTCCGTATACCTCGCCCTCAACATAACCCTAACCCTAGGTCCAATCGGAACCCTAACCAGATCTCTAACCCTAGCCCTCAACATAACCCTAATCCTAGGTCGAATCGGAACCCTAACCGGGTCTGTATACCTAGCGCTCAACATAACCCTAACCCTAGGTCCAATCGGAACCCTAACCGGATCCCTAAACCTACCCCTCAACATAACCCTAACCCTAGGACCAATCCGAACCCTAACCGGAACTCTACCCCTCGCCCTCAACATAACCCTAACCCGAGGTCCAATCGGAACCCTAACCGGATCTCTAACCCTAGCCCTCAACATAACCCTAACCCTAGGTCCAATCGGAACCCTAAATGGATATCTAACCCTAGCCCTCAACGTAACCATTAACCCTAAGTCCAATCGGAACCCTAACCGGATATCTAACCCTAGCCCTCAACATAACCCTAACCCTAGGTCCAATCGGAACCCTAACAGGATCTCTACCCCTCGCCCTCAACATAACCCTAACCCTAGGTCCAATCGGAACCCTAACCGGATCTCTAACCCTAGCCCTCAACATAACCCTAAGCCTAGGTCCAATCGGAACCCTAAACGGATCTGTATACCTAGCCCTCAACATAACCCGAACCCTAGGTCCAATCGGAAACCAACCGGATCTCTAACACTAGCCCTCAACATAACCCTAACCCTAGGTCCAATCGGAACCCTAACCGGATCTCTAACCCTAAGCCTCAACATAACCCTATTCCTAGGTCCAATCGGAACCCTAACCTGATCTCTAACCCTAGCCCTCAACATAACCCTAACCCTAGGTCCAATGGGAACCCTAAACGGAACTCAAACCCTAACCCTCAACATAACCCTAACCCTAGGTCCAATCGGAACCCTAACCGGATCTCTAACCCTAGCCCTCAACATAACCCTAACCCTAGGGCCAATCGGAACCCTAACAGGACCTCTACCCCTCGCCCTCAACATAACCCTAAACCTAGGTCCAATCGGAACCCTAACCGGAACTCTAACCCTAGCCCTCAACATAACCCTAACACTAGGTCCAATCGGAACCCTAACCGGATATCTATCCCTAGCCCTCAACATAACCCTAACCCTAGGTCCAATCGGAACCCTAACCGGATCTTTATACTTAGCCTTCAACATAACCCTAACCCTAGGTCCAATCGGAACCCTAACCGGATCTCTAACCCTAACCCTCAACATAACCCTAACCCTAGGTCCAATTGGAACCCTAAACGGATTTCTAACCCTAGCCATCAACATAACCCTAACCCTAGGTCCAATCGGAACCGTAACCGGATCTGTATACCTAGCCCTCAACATAACAATAACCCTAGGTCCAATCGGAACCCTAACCGGATCTGTATACCTAGCCCTCAACATAACCCTAACCCTAGGACCAATCGGAACCCTAACCGGATCTCTAACCCTAGCCCACAACATAACCCTAACCCTAGGTCCAATCGGAACCCTAACCGGATCTGTGTACCTAGCCCTCAACATAACCCTAACCCTAGGTCCAATCGGAACCCAACCGGAACTCTAACCCTAGCCCTCAACATAACCCTAACCCTAGGTCCAATCGGAAGCCTAACCGGATCTCTAACGCTAGCCCTCAACGTAACCCTAACCCTAGGTCCAATCGGAACCCTAACCGGATCTCTAACCCTAGCTCTCAACATAACCCTAACCCTAGGTCCAATCGGAACCCTAACCGGATATCTAACCCTAGCCCTCTACTTAACCCTAACCCTAGTTCCAATCGGAACCCTAACAGGATCTCTAACCCAGCCCGCAACATAACCCTAACCCTACGTCCAATCGGAACCCTAAACGGATATCTAAACCTAGCCCTCAACATAACCCTAACCCTAGGTCCAATCGGAACCCTAACCGGATATCTAACCCTGCCCCTCTACATAACCCTAACCCTAGGTCCAATCGGAACCCTAACCGGATCTGTGTACCTAGACCTCAACATAACCCTAACCCTAGGTCCAATCGGAACCCTAACCGGATCTGTATACCTAGCCCTCAACATAACCCTAACCCTAGGTCCAAACGGAACCCTAACCGGATATCTAACCCTGGCCCTCTACATAACCCTAACCCTAGGTCCAATTGGAACCCTAACCGGATCTGTGTACCTAGCCCTCAACATAACCCTAACCCTAGGTCCAATCGGAACCCTAACCGGAACTCTAACACTAGCCCTCAAAATAACCCTAACCCTAGGTCCAATCGGAACCCTAACCGGAACTCTAACCCTAGCCCTCAACATAACCCTAACCCTAGGTCCAATCGGAACCCTAACCGGATATCTATCCCTAGCCCTCAACATAACCCTAACCCTAAGTCCAATCGGAACCCTAACAGGATCTCTAACCCTAGCCCTCAACATAACCCTAACCCTAGGTCCAATCGGAACCCTAAATGGATATCTAACCCTAGCCCTCAACGTAACCATTAACCCTAGGTCCAACCAGAACCCTAACCGGATATCTAACCTTAGCCCTCAACATAACCCTAACCCTAGTTCCAATCGGAACCCTAACCGGATCTGTATATCTAGCCCTCAACATAACCCTAACCCTAGGTCCAATCGGAACCCTAACCGGATCTCTAACCCTCGCCCTCAACATAACCCTAACCCTAGGTCCAATCGGAACCCTAACCGGATCTCTAACCCTAGCCCTCAACATAACCCTTACCCTAGGTCCAATCGGAGCCCTAACCGGATCTCTAACCCTAGCCCTCAACATAACCCTAACCCTAGGGCCAATCGGAACCCTAACAGGACCTCTACCCCTCGCCCTCAACATAACCCTAAACCTAGGTCGAATCGGAACCCTAACCGGAACTCTAACGCTAGCCCTCAACATAACACTAACCCTAGGTCCAACCGGAACCCTAACCGGATCTCTAACCCTAGCCCTCAACATAACCCTAACCCTAGGGCCAATCGGAACCCTAACCGGTCTGTATACCTAGATCTCACCATAACCCTAACACTAGGTCCAATCGAAACCCTAACCGGATCCCGTACCCTAGCCCTCAACATAACCCTAACCGTAGGACCAATCCGAACCCTAACCGGATCTCTACCCCTCGCCCTCAACATAACCCTAACCCGAGGTCCAATCGGAACCCTAACCGGATCTCTAAACCTAGCCCTCAACATAACCCTAACCCTAGGTCCAATCGGAACCCTAACCGGAACTCTAACCCTAGCCCTCAAAATAACCCTAACCCTAGGTCCAATCGGAACCCTAAGCTGAACTCTAACCCTAGCCCTCAACATAACCCTAACCCTAGGTCCAATCGGAACCCTAACCGGATATCTATCCCTAGCCCTCAACATAACCCTAACCCTAAGTCCAATCGGAACCCTAACAGGATCTCTAACCCTAGCCCTCAACATAACCCTAACCCTAGGTCCAATCGGAACCCTAAATGGATATCTAACCCTAGCCCTCAACGTAACCATTAACCCTAGGTCCAACCAGAACCCTAACCGGATATCTAACCTTAGCCCTCAACATAACCCTAACCCTAGTTCCAATCGGAACCCTAACCGGATCTGTATATCTAGCCCTCAACATAACCCTAACCCTAGGTCCAATCGGAACCCTAACCGGATCTCTAACCCTCGCCCTCAACATAACCCTAACCCTAGGTCCAATCGGAACCCTAACCGGATCTCTAACCCTAGCCCTCAACATAACCCTTACCCTAGGTCCAATCGGAACCCTAACCGGATCTCTAACCCTAGCCCTCAACATAACCCTAACCCTAGGGCCAATCGGAACCCTAACAGGACCTCTACCCCTCGCCCTCAACATAACCCTAAACCTAGGTCCAATCGGAACCCTAACCGGAACTCTAACCCTAGCCCTCAACATAACCCTAACACTAGGTCCAATCGGAACCCTAACCGGATATCTATCCCTATCCCTCAACATAACCCTAACCCTAGGTCCAATCGGAACCCTAACCGGATCTTTATACTTAGCCTTCAACATAACCCTAACCCTAGGTCCAATCGGAACCCTAACCGGATCTCTAACCCTAGCCCTCAACATAACCCTAACCCTAGGTCCAATCGGAACCCTAACCGGATCTCTAACCCTAGCCCTCAACATAACCCTAACCCTAGGTCCAATCGGAACCCTACCCGGATCTGTATACCTAGCCCTCAACATAACCCTAAACCTAGGTCCAATCCAAAACATAACCGGATCTCTAAACCTAGCCCTCAACATAACCCTAACCCTAGGTCCAATCGGAACCCTAACCGGATCTCTAACCTTAGCCCTCAACATAACCCTAACCCTAGGTCCAATCGGAACCCTAACCGGATCTGTATACCTAGCCCTCAACATAACCCTAACCCTAGGTACAATCGGAACCCTAACCGGATCTGTATACCTAGCCCTCAACATAACACTAACCCTAGGTCCAATCGGAACCCTAACCGATTCTCTAACCCTAGCCCTCAACATAACCCTAACCCTAGGTCCAATCGGAAACCTAACCGGATCTCTAAACCTAGCCCTCAACATAACCCTAACCCTAGGTCCAATCGGAACCCTAACCGGAACTCTAACCCTAGCCCTCAAAATAACCCTAACCCTAGGTCCAATCGGAACCCTAACCGGTCTCTAACCCTAGCCCTCAACATAACCCTAATCCTAGGTCCAATCGGAACCCTAACCGGATCTCTAACCCTAGTCCTCAACATAACCCTAACCCTAGGTCCAATCGGAACCCTAACCGGAACTGTATACCTAGCCTTCAACATAACCCTAACCCTAAGACCAATCGGAAACCTAACCCCATCTCTAACCCTAGCCCTCACCATAACCCTAACCCTAGGTCCAATCGGAACCCTAACCGGATCTGTATACCTTGCCCTCAACATAACCCTAACCCTAGGTCCAATCGGAAACCTAACAGGATCTCTAACCCTAGCCCTCAACACAACGCTAATCCTGGGTCCAACCGTAACCCTTACCGGATGTCTAACCCTAGCCCTCAACATAACCCTAACCCTAGGTCCAATCGGAACCCTAACCGGATCTCTAAACCTAGCCCTCAACATAACCCTAACCCTAGGACCAATCCGAACCCTAACCGGATCTCTACCCCTCGCCCTCAACATAACCCTAACCAGAGGTCCAATCGGAACCCTAACCGGATCTCTAAACCTAGCCCTCAACATAACCCTAACCGTAGGTCCAATCGGAACCCTAACCGGAACTCTAACCCTAGCCCTCAAAATAACCCTAACCCTAGGTCCAATCGGAACCCTAACCGGGTCCGTATACCTCGCCCTCAACATAACCCTAACCCTAGGTCCAATCGGAACCCTAACCAGATCTCTAACCCTAGCCCTCAACATAACCCTAATCCTAGGTCGAATCGGAACCCTAACCGGGTCTGTATACCTAGCGCTCAACATAACCCTAACCCTAGGTCCAATCGGAACCCTAACCGGATCCCTAAACCTACCCCTCAACATAACCCTAACCCTAGGACCAATCCGAACCCTAACCGGAACTCTACCCCTCGCCCTCAACATAACCCTAACCCGAGGTCCAATCGGAACCCTAACCGGATCTCTAACCCTAGCCCTCAACATAACCCTAACCCTAGGTCCAATCGGAACCCTAAATGGATATCTAACCCTAGCCCTCAACGTAACCATTAACCCTAAGTCCAATCGGAACCCTAACCGGATCTCTAACCCTAGCCCTCAACATAACCCTAACCCTAGGTCCAATCGGAACCCTAACAGGATCTCTACCCCTCGCCCTCAACATAACCCTAACCCTAGGTCCAATCGGAACCCTAACCGGATCTCTAACCCTAGCCCTCAACATAACCCTAAGCCTAGGTCCAATCGGAACCCTAAACGGATCTGTATACCTAGCCCTCAACATAACCCGAACCCTAGGTCCAATCGGAAACCAACCGGATCTCTAACACTAGCCCTCAACATAACCCTAACCCTAGGTCCAATCGGAACCCTAACCGGATCTCTAACCCTAAGCCTCAACATAACCCTATTCCTAGGTCCAATCGGAACCCTAACCTGATCTCTAACCCTAGCCCTCAACATAACCCTAACCCTAGGTCCAATGGGAACCCTAAACGGAACTCAAACCCTAACCCTCAACATAACCCTAACCCTAGGTCCAATCGGAACCCTAACCGGATCTCTAACCCTAGCCCTCAACATAACCCTAACCCTAGGGCCAATCGGAACCCTAACAGGACCTCTACCCCTCGCCCTCAACATAACCCTAAACCTAGGTCCAATCGGAACCCTAACCGGAACTCTAACCCTAGCCCTCAACATAACCCTAACACTAGGTCCAATCGGAACCCTAACCGGATATCTATCCCTAGCCCTCAACATAACCCTAACCCTAGGTCCAATCGGAACCCTAACCGGATCTTTATACTTAGCCTTCAACATAACCCTAACCCTAGGTCCAATCGGAACCCTAACCGGATCTCTAACCCTAACCCTCAACATAACCCTAACCCTAGGTCCAATCGGAACCCTAACCGGATCTCTAACCCTAGCCCTCAACATAACCCTAACCCTAGGTCCAATCGGAACCCTACCCGGATCTGTATACCTAGCCCTCAACAAAACCCTAAACCTAGGTCCAATCCAAAACATAACCGGATCTCTAAACCTAGCCCTCAACATAACCCTAACCCTAGGTCCAATCGGAACCCTAACCGGATCTCTAACCTTAGCCCTCAACATAACCCTAACCCTAGGTCCAATCGGAACCCTAACCGGATCTGTATACCTAGCCCTCAACATAACCCTAACCCTAGGTACAATCGGAACCCTAACCGGATCTGTATACCTAGCCCTGAACATAACCCTAACCCTAGGTCCAATCGGAACCCTAAACGATTCTCTAACCCTAGCCCTCAACATAACCCTAACCCTAGGTCCAATCGGAAACGTAACCGGATCTCTAAACCCAGCCCTCAACATAACCCTAACCCTAGGTCCAATCGGAACCCTAACCGGAACTCTAACCCTAGCCCTCAAAATAACCCTAACCCTAGGTCCAATCGGAACCCTAACCGGTCTCTAACCCTAGCCCTCAACATAACCCTAACCCTAGGTCCAATCGGAACCCTAACCGGATCTCTAACCCTAGTCCTCAACATAACCCTAACCCTAGGTCCAATCGGAACCCTAACCGGAACTGTATACCTAGCCTTCAACATAACCCTAACCCTAAGACCAATCAGAAACCTAACCGGATCTCTAACCCTAGCCCTCAACATAACCCTAACCCTAGGTCCAATCGGAACCCTAACCGGATCTGTATACCTTGCCCTCAACATAACCCTAACCCTAGGTCCAATCGGAAACCTAACAGGATCTCTAACCCTAGCCCTCAACACAACGCTAATCCTGGGTCCAACCGTAACCCTTACCGGATGTCTAACCCTAGCCCTCAACATAACCCTAACCCTAGGTCCAATCGGAACCCTAACCAGATCTCTAACCCTAGCCCTCAACATAACCCTAATCCTAGGTCCAATCGGAACCCTAACCGGGTCCGTATACCTCGCCCTCAACATAACCCTAACCCTAGGTCCAATCGGAACCCTAACCAGATCTCTAACCCTAGCCCTCAACATAACCCTAATCCTAGGTCCAATCGGAACCCTAACCGGGTCCGTATACCTCGCCCTCAACATAACCCTAACCCTAGGTCCAATCGGAACCCTAACCAGATCTCTAACCCTAGCCCTCAACATAACCCTAACCCTAGGTCCAATCGGAACCCTAAACGGATCCCTAACCCTAGCCCTCAACATAACCCTAACCCTAGGACCAATCCGAACCCTAACCGGATCTCTACCCCTCGCCCTCAACATAACCCTAACCCGAGGTCCAATCGGAACCCTAACCGGATCTCTAAACCTAGCCCTCAACATAACCCTAACCGTAGGTCCAATCGGAACCCTAACCGGAACTCTAACCCTAGCCCTCAACATAACCCTAACCCTAGGTCCAATCGGAACCCTAACCAGATCTCTAACCCTAGCCCTCAACATAACCCTAATCCTAGGTCGAATCGGAACCCTAACCGGGTCTGTATACCTAGCGCTCAACATAACCCTAACCCTAGGTCCAATCGGAACCCTAACCGGATCCCTAAACCTACCCCTCAACATAACCCTAACCCTAGGACCAATCCGAACCCTAACCGGAACTCTACCCCTCGCCCTCAACATAACGCTAACCCGAGGTCCAATCGGAACCCTAACCGGATCTCTAACCCTAGCCCTCAACATAACCCTAACCCTAGGTCCAATCGGAACCCTAAATGGATATCTAACCCTAGCCCTCAACGTAACCATTAACCCTAAGTCCAATCGGAACCCTAACCGGATATCTAACCCTAGCCCTCAACATAACCCTACCCTAGGTCCAATCGGAACCCTAACTGGATCTCTACCCCTCGCCCTCAACATAACCCTAACCCTAGGTCCAATCGGAACCCTAACCGGATCTCTAACCCTAGCCCTCAACATAACCCTAACCCTAGGTCCAATCGGAACCCTAACCGGATCTCTAACCCTAGCCCTCAACATAACCCTAACCCTAGGGCCAATCGGAACCCTAACAGGACCTCTACCCCTCGCCCTCAACATAAACCTAAACCTAGGTCCAATCGGAACCCTAACCGGAACTCTAACCCTAGCCCTCAACATAAGCCTAACACTAGGTCCAATCGGAACCCTAACCGGATATCTATCCCTAGCCCTCAACATAACCCTAACCCTAGGTCCAATCGGAACCCTAACCGGATCTTTATACTTAGCCTTCAACATAACCCTAACCCTAGGTCCAATCGGAACCCTAACCGGATCTCTAACCCTAGCCCTCAACATAACCCTAACCCTAGGTCCAATCGGAACCCTAACCGGATCTCTAACCTTAGCCCTCAACATAACCCTAACCCTAGGTCCAATCGGAACCCTAACCGGATCTCTACCCCTCGCCCTCAACATATCCCTAACCCTAGGTCAAATCGGAACCCTAACCGGATGTCTAACCCTCGCCCTCAACATAACCCTAACCCTTGGTCCAATCGGAACCCTAACCGGATATCTAACACTAGCCCTCAACATAACCCTAAATCTAGGTCCAATCGGAACCCTAACCGGATCTCTAACCCTAGCTCTAAACATAACCCTAACCCTAGGTCCAATCGGAACCCTAATCGGTTCTCTAACCCTATCCCTCAACATAACCCTAACTCTAGGTCAAATCGGAAACCTAACAGGATGTCTAACCCTAGCCTTCAACATTCCCTAACACTAGGTCCATTAGGAACCCTAACCGGATCTCTAACCCTAGCCCTCATCATAACCCTAACCCTAGGTCCAATCGGAACCCTAACCGGATCTGTATACCTAGCCCTGAACATAACCCTAACCCTAGGTCCAATCGGAACCCTAACCGGATCTGAATACCTAGCCCTGAACATAACCCTAACCCTAGGTCCAATCGGAACCCTAACAGGATCTCTAACCCTCGCCCTCAACATAACCATAACCCTAGATCCAATAGGAACCCTAACCGGATCTCTAACCCTAGCCCTCAACATAACCCTAACCCTAGGCCCAATCGGAACCATAACCGGACCTCTAACCCTCGCCCTCAACATAACCCTAACCCTAGGTCCAATCGGAACCCTATCCGGAACTCTACCCTAGCCCTAAACATATCACTAACCCTAGGTCCAATCGGAACCCTAACCGGATCTCTAACCCTAGCCCTCAACATAACCCTAACCCTAGGCCCAATCGGAACCCTAACCGGATCTCTAACCCGAGCCCTCAACATAACCCTAACCCTAGGTCTAATCGGAACCCTAAGGGGATCTCTAACCCTAGCCCTCAACATAACCCTAACCCTACTTTCAATCGGAACCCCAAACGGATCTCTAACACTCTCCCTCAACATAACCCTAACCCTAGGTCCAATCGGAACCGTAACCCGATCTCTAACCCTAGGACTCAACATAACCCTAACCGGAGGTCCAATCGGAACCCTAAACGGATATCTAACCCTAGCCCTCAACATAAGCCTAACCCTAGGTCCAATCGGAACCCTAAACGGATATCTAACCATAGCCCTCAACATAACCCTAACCCTAGGTACAATCGGAACCCTACCAGGAACTCTACCCCTCGCCCTCAACATAACCCTAACCCTAGGTCCAATCAGAACCCTAACCGGATCTCTATCCCTAGCCCTCAACATAATCATAACCCTAGGTCCAATCGGAACCCTAAACGGATATCTAACCCTAGCCCTCAACATAACCCTAACCCTAGGTCCAATCGGAACGCTAACCGGATATCTATCCCTAGCCCTCTACATAACACTAACCCTAGTTTCAATCGGAACCCTAACAGGATCTCTAACCCAGCCCGCAACATAACCCTAACCCTAGGTCCAATCGGAACCCTAACCGGATCCCTACCCCTCGCCCTCAACATAACCCTAACCCGAGGTCCAATCGGAACCCTAACCGGATCTCTACCACTCGCCCTAAACATAACCCTAACCCTAGGTACAATCGGAGCCCTAACCGGATCTCTAACCCTAGCCCTCAACATAACCCTAACCCTAGGTCCAATCGGAACCCTAACCGGAACTCTAACACTAGCCCTCAAAATAACCCTAACCCTAGGTCCAATCGGAACCCTAACCGGAACTCTAACCCTAGCCCTCAACATAACCCTAACCCTAGGTCCAATCGGAACCCTAACCGGATATCTATCCCTAGCCCTCAACATAACCCTAACCCTAGGTCCAATCGGAACCCTAACCGGATCTCTAACCCTAGCCCTCAACATAACCCTAACCCTAGGGCCAATCGGAACCCTAACAGGACCTCTACCCCTCGCCCTCAACATAACCCTAAACCTAGGTCCAATCGGAACCCTAAACGGAACTCTAACCCTAGCCCTCAACATAAGCCTAACACTAGGTCCAATCGGAACCCTAACCGGATATCTATCCCTAGCCCTCAACATAACCCTAACCCTAGGTCCAATCGGAACCCTAACCGGATCTTTATACTTAGCCTTCAACATAACCCTAACCCTAGGTCCAATCGGAACCCTAACCGGATCTCTAACCCTAGCCCTCAACATAACCCTAACCCTAGGTCCAATCGGAACCCTAACCGGATCTCTAACCTTAGCCCTCAACATAACCCTAACCCTAGGTCCAATCGGAACCCTAACCGGATCTCTACCCCTCGCCCTCAACATATCCCTAACCCTAGGTCAAATCGGAACCCTAACCGGATGTCTAACCCTCGCCCTCAACATAACCCTAACCCTTGGTCCAATCGGAACCCTAACCGGATATCTAACACTAGCCCTCAACATAACCCTAAATCTAGGTCCAATCGGAACCCTAACCGGATCTCTAACCCTAGCTCTAAACATAACCCTAACCCTAGGTCCAATCGGAACCCTAATCGGTTCTCTAACCCTATCCCTCAACATAACCCTAACCCTAGGTCCAATCGGAAACCTAACAGGATGTCTAACCCTAGCCTTCAACATTCCCTAACACTAGGTCCATTAGGAACCCTAACCGGATCTCTAACCCTAGCCCTCAACATAACCCTAACCCTAGGTCCAATCGGAACCCTAACCGGATCTGTATACCTAGCCCTGAACATAACCCTAACCCTAGGTCCAATCGGAACCCTAACCGGATCTGAATACCTAGCCCTGAACATAACCCTAACCCTAGGTCCAATCGGAACCCTAACAGGATCTCTAACCCTCGCCCTCAACATAACCATAACCCTAGATCCAATAGGAACCCTAACCGGATCTCTAACCCTAGCCCTCAACATAACCCTAACCCTAGGTCCAATCGGAACCCTATCCGGAACTCTACCCTAGCCCTAAACATATCACTAACCCTAAGTCCAATCGGAACCCTAACCGGATCTCTAACCCTAGCCCTCAACATAACCCTAACCCTAGGCCCAATCGGAACCCTAACCGGATCTCTAACCCGAGCCCTCAACATAACCCTAACCCTAGGTCTAATCGGAACCCTAACCGGATCTCTAACCCTAGCCCTCAACATAACCCTAACCCTACTTTCAATCGGAACCCCAACCGGATCTCTAACACTAGCCCTCAACATAACCCTAACCCTAGGTCCAATCGGAACCGTAACCCGATCTCTAACCCTAGGACTCAACATAACCCTAACCGGAGGTCCAATCGGAACCCTAAACGGAT
The DNA here is from genome assembly GCF_054644295.1 of Miniopterus natalensis. Classification (NCBI taxonomy): domain Eukaryota; kingdom Metazoa; phylum Chordata; class Mammalia; order Chiroptera; family Miniopteridae; genus Miniopterus; species Miniopterus natalensis. The sequence goes on from NW_028269988.1 coordinate 119,295, forward strand.
ATCTAACCCTAGCCCTCAACATAAGCCTAACCCTAGGTCCAATCGGAACCCTAAACGGATATCTAACCATAGCCCTCAACATAACCCTAACCCTAGGTACAATCGGAACCCTACCAGGAACTCTACCCCTCGCCCTCAACATAACCCTAACCCTAGGTCCAATCAGAACCCTAACCGGATCTCTATCCCTAGCCCTCAACATAATCATAACCCTAGGTCCAATCGGAACCCTAAACGGATATCTAACCCTAGCCCTCAACATAACCCTAACCCTAGGTCCAATCGGAACGCTAACCGGATATCTATCCCTAGCCCTCTACATAACACTAACCCTAGTTTCAATCGGAACCCTAACAGGATCTCTAACCCAGCCCGCAACATAACCCTAACCCTAGGTCCAATCGGAACCCTAACCGGATCCCTACCCCTCGCCCTCAACATAACCCTAACCCGAGGTCCAATCGGAACCCTAACCGGATCTCTACCACTCGCCCTAAACATAACCCTAACCCTAGGTACAATCGGAGCCCTAACCGGATCTCTAACCCTAGCCCTCAACATAACCCTAACCCTAGGTCCAATCGGAACCCTAACCGGAACTCTAACACTAGCCCTCAAAATAACCCTAACCCTAGGTCCAATCGGAACCCTAACCGGAACTCTAACCCTAGCCCTCAACATAACCCTAACCCTAGGTCCAATCGGAACCCTAACCGGATATCTATCCCTAGCCCTCAACATAACCCTAACCCTAAGTCCAATCGGAACCCTAACAGGATCTCTAACCCTAGCCCTCAACATAACCCTAACCCTAGGTCCAATCGGAACCCTAAATGGATATCTAACCCTAGCCCTCAACGTAACCATTAACCCTAGGTCCAACCAGAACCCTAACCGGATATCTAACCTTAGCCCTCAACATAACCCTAACCCTAGTTCCAATCGGAACCCTAACCGGATCTGTATATCTAGCCCTCAACATAACCCTAACCCTAGGTCCAATCGGAACCCTAACCGGATCTCTATCCCTAGCCCTCAACATAATCATAACCCTAGGTCCAATCGGAACCCTAAACGGATATCTAACCCTAGCCCTCAACATAACCCTAACCCTAGGTCCAATCGGAACGCTAACCGGATATCTATCCCTAGCCCTCTACATAACACTAACCCTAGTTTCAATCGGAACCCTAACAGGATCTCTAACCCAGCCCGCAACATAACCCTAACCCTAGGTCCAATCGGAACCCTAACCGGATCCCTACCCCTCGCCCTCAACATAACCCTAACCCGAGGTCCAATCGGAACCCTAACCGGATCTCTACCACTCGCCCTAAACATAACCCTAACCCTAGGTACAATCGGAGCCCTAACCGGATCTCTAACCCTAGCCCTCAACATAACCCTAACCCTAGGTCCAATCGGAACCCTAACCGGAACTCTAACACTAGCCCTCAAAATAACCCTAACCCTAGGTCCAATCGGAACCCTAACCGGAACTCTAACCCTAGCCCTCAACATAACCCTAACCCTAGGTCCAATCGGAACCTTAACCGGATATCTATCCCTAGCCCTCAACATAACCCTAACCCTAAGTCCAATCGGAACCCTAACAGGATCTCTAACCCTAGCCCTCAACATAACCCTAACCCTAGGTCCAATCGGAACCCTAAATGGATATCTAACCCTAGCCCTCAACGTAACCATTAACCCTAGGTCCAACCAGAACCCTAACCGGATATCTAACCTTAGCCCTCAACATAACCCTAACCCTAGTTCCAATCGGAACCCTAACCGGATCTGTATATCTAGCCCTCAACATAACCCTAACCCTAGGTCCAATCGGAACCCTAACCGGATCTCTAACCCTCGCCCTCAACATAACCCTAACCCTAGGTACAATCGGAACCCTAACCGGATCTCTAACCCTAGCCCTCAACATAACCCTTACCCTAGGTCCAATCGGAACCCTAACCGGATCTCTAACCCTAGCCCTCAACATAACCCTAACCCTAGGGCCAATCGGAACCCTAACAGGACCTCTACCCCTCGCCCTCAACATAACCCTAAACCTAGGTCCAATCGGAACCCTAACCGGAACTCTAACGCTAGCCCTCAACATAACCCTAACCCTAGGTCCAACCGGAACCCTAACCGGATCTCTAACCCTAGCCCTCAACATAACCCTAACCCTAGGGCCAATCGGAAACCTAACCGGGTCTGTATACCTAGATCTCAACATAACCCTAACACTAGGTCCAATCGAAACCCTAACCGGATCCCGTACCCTAGCCCTCAACATAACCCTAACCGTAGGACCAATCCGAACCCTAACCGGATCTCTACCCCTCGCCCTCAACATAACCCTAACCCGAGGTCCAATCGGAACCCTAACCGGATCTCTAAACCTAGCCCTCAACATAACCCTAACCCTAGGTCCAATCGGAACCCTAACCGGAACTCTAACCCTAGCCCTCAAAATAACCCTAACCCTAGGTCCAATCGTAACCCTAAGCTGATCTCTAACCCTAGCCCTCAACATAACCCTAACCCTAGGTCCAATCGGAACCCTAACCGGATATCTATCCCTAGCCCTCAACATAACCCTAACCCTAAGTCCAATCGGAACCCTAACAGGATCTCTAACCCTAGCCCTCAACATAACCCTAACCCTAGGTCCAATCGGAACCCTAAATGGATATCTAACCCTAGCCCTCAAAGTAACCATTAACCCTAGGTCCAACCAGAACCCTAACCGGATATCTAACCTTAGCCCTCAACATAACCCTAACCCTAGTTCCAATCAGAACCCTAACCGGATCTGTATATCTAGCCCTCAACATAACCCTAACCCTAGGTCCAATCGGAACCCTAACCGGATCTCTAACCCTCGCCCTCAACATAACCCTAACCCTAGGTCCAATCGGAACCCTAAATGGATATCTAACCCTAGCCCTCAACGTAACCATTAACCCTAAGTCCAATCGGAACCCTAACCGGATATCTAACCCTAGCCCTCAACATAACCCTAACCCTAGGTCCAATCGGAACCCTAACAGGATCTCTACCCCTCGCCCTCAACATAACCCTAACCCTAGGTCCAATCGGAACCCTAACCGGATCTCTAACCCTAGCCCTCAACATAACCCTAAGCCTAGGTCCAATCGGAACCCTAAACGGATCTGTATACCTAGCCCTCAACATAACCCGAACCCTAGGTCCAATCGGAAACCAACCGGATCTCTAACACTAGCCCTCAACATAACCCTAACCCTAGGTCCAATCGGAACCCTAACCCGATCTCTAACACTAAGCCTCAACATAACCCTATTCCTAGGTCCAATCGGAACCCTAACCTGATCTCTAACCCTAGCCCTCAACATAACCCTAACCCTAGGTCCAATGGGAACCCTAAACGGAACTCAAACCCTAACCCTCAACATAACCCTAACCCTAGGTCCAATCGGAACCCTAACCGGATCTCTAACCCTAGCCCTCAACATAACCCTAACCCTAGGGCCAATCGGAACCCTAACAGGACCTCTACCCCTCGCCCTCAACATAACCCTAAACCTAGGTCCAATCGGAACCCTAACCGGAACTCTAACCCTAGCCCTCAACATAACCCTAACACTAGGTCCAATCGGAACCCTAACCGGATATCTATCCCTAGCCCTCAACATAACCCTAACCCTAGGTCCAATCGGAACCCTAACCGGATCTTTATACTTAGCCTTCAACATAACCCTAACCCTAGGTCCAATCGGAACCCTAACCGGATCTCTAACCCTAGCCCTCAACATAACCCTAACCCTAGGTCCAATCGGAACCCTAACCGGATCTCTAACCCTAGCCCTCAACATAACCCTAACCCTAGGTCCAATCGGAACCCTACCCGGATCTGTATACCTAGCCCTCAACATAACCCTAAACCTAGGTCCAATCCAAAACATAACCGGATCTCTAAACCTAGCCCTCAACATAACCCTAACCCTAGGTCCAATCGGAACCCTAACCGGATCTCTAACCTTAGCCCTCAACATAACCCTAACCCTAGGTCCAATCGGAACCCTAACCGGATCTGTATACCTAGCCCTCAACATAACCCTAACCCTAGGTACAATCGGAACCCTAACCGGATCTGTATACCTAGCCCTGAACATAACCCTAACCCTAGGTCCAATCGGAACCCTAACCGATTCTCTAACCCTAGCCCTCAACATAACCCTAACCCTAGGTCCAATCGGAAACGTAACCGGATCTCTAAACCCAGCCCTCAACATAACCCTAACCCTAGGTCCAATCGGAACCCTAACCGGAACTCTAACCCTAGCCCTCAAAATAACCCTAACCCTAGGTCCAATCGGAACCCTAACCGGTCTCTAACCCTAGCCCTCAACATAACCCTAACCCTAGGTCCAATCGGAACCCTAACCGGATCTCTAACCCTAGTCCTCAACATAACCCTAACCCTAGGTCCAATCGGAACCCTAACCGGAACTGTATACCTAGCCTTCAACATAACCCTAACCCTAAGACCAATCAGAAACCTAACCGGATCTCTAACCCTAGCCCTCAACATAACCCTAACGCTAGGTCCAATCGGAACCCTAACCGGATCTGTATACCTTGCCCTCAACATAACCCTAACCCTAGGTCCAATCGGAAACCTAACAGGATCTCTAACCCTAGCCCTCAACACAACGCTAATCCTGGGTCCACCCGTAACCCTTACCGGATGTCTAACCCTAGCCCTCAACATAACCCTAACCCTAGGTCCAATCGGAACCCTAACCAGATCTCTAACCCTAGCCCTCAACATAACCCTAATCCTAGGTCCAATCGGAACCCTAACCGGGTCCGTATACCTCGCCCTCAACATAACCCTAAACCTAGGTCCAATCGGAACCCTAACCAGATCTCTAACCCTAGCCCTCAACATAACCCTAATCCTAGGTCCAATCGGAACCCTAACCGGGTCCGTATACCTAACCCTCAACATAACCCTAACCCTAGGTCCAATCGGAACCCTAAACGGATCCCTAACCCTAGCCCTCAACATAACCCTAACCCTAGGACCAATCCGAACCCTAACCGGATCTCTACCCCTCGCCCTCAACATAACCCTAACCCGAGGTCCAATCGGAACCCTAACCGGATCTCTAAACCTAGCCCTCAACATAACCCTAACCGTAGGTCCAATCGGAACCCTAACCGGAACTCTAACCCTAGCCCTCAAAATAACCCTAACCCTAGGTCCAATCGGAACCCTAACCGGGTCCGTATACCTCGCCCTCAACATAACCCTAACCCTAGGTCCAATCGGAACCCTAACCAGATCTCTAACCCTAGCCCTCAACATAACCCTAATCCTAGGTCGAATCGGAACCCTAACCGGGTCTGTATACCAGCGCTCAACATAACCCTAACCCTAGGTCCAATCGGAACCCTAACCGGATCCCTAAACCTACCCCTCAACATAACCCTAACCCTAGGACCAATCCGAACCCTAACCGGAACTCTACCCCTCGCCCTCAACATAACGCTAACCCGAGGTCCAATCGGAACCCTAACCGGATCTCTAACCCTAGCCCTCAACATAACCCTAACCCTAGGTCCAATCGGAACCCTAAATGGATATCTAACCCTAGCCCTCAACGTAACCATTAACCCTAAGTCCAATCGGAACCCTAACCGGATATCTAACCCTAGCCCTCAACATAACCCTACCCTAGGTCCAATCGGAACCCTAACAGGATCTCTACCCCTCGCCCTCAACATAACCCTAACCCTAGGTCCAATCGGAACCCTAACCGGATCTCTAACCCTAGCCCTCAACATAACCCTAACCCTAGGTCCAATCGGAACCCTAACCGGATCTCTAACCCTAGCCCTCAACATAACCCTAACCCTAGGGCCAATCGGAACCCTAACAGGACCTCTACCCCTCGCCCTCAACATAACCCTAAACCTAGGTCCAATCGGAACCCTAACCGGAACTCTAACCCTAGCCCTCAACATAAGCCTAACACTAGGTCCAATCGGAACCCTAACCGGATATCTATCCCTAGCCCTCAACATAACCCTAACCCTAGGTCCAATCGGAACCCTAACCGGATCTTTATACTTAGCCTTCAACATAACCCTAACCCTAGGTCCAATCGGAACCCTAACCGGATCTCTAACCCTAGCCCTCAACATAACCCTAACCCTAGGTCCAATCGGAACCCTAACCGGATCTCTAACCTTAGCCCTCAACATAACCCTAACCCTAGGTCCAATCGGAACCCTAACCGGATCTCTACCCCTCGCCCTCAACATATCCCTAACCCTAGGTCAAATCGGAACCCTAACCGGATGTCTAACCCTCGCCCTCAACATAACCCTAACCCTTGGTCCAATCGGAACCCTAACCGGATATCTAACACTAGCCCTCAACATAACCCTAAATCTAGGTCCAATCGGAACCCTAACCGGATCTCTAACCCTAGCTCTAAACATAACCCTAACCCTAGGTCCAATCGGAACCCTAATCGGTTCTCTAACCCTATCCCTCAACATAACCCTAACCCTAGGTCCAATCGGAAACCTAACAGGATGTCTAACCCTAGCCTTCAACATTCCCTAACACTAGGTCCATTAGGAACCCTAACCGGATCTCTAACCCTAGCCCTCAACATAACCCTAACCCTAGGTCCAATCGGAACCCTAACCGGATCTGTATACCTAGCCCTGAACATAACCCTAACCCTAGGTCCAATCGGAACCCTAACCGGATCTGAATACCTAGCCCTGAACATAACCCTAACCCTAGGTCCAATCGGAACCCTAACAGGATCTCTAACCCTCGCCCTCAACATAACCATAACCCTAGATCCAATAGGAACCCTAACCGGATCTCTAACCCTAGCCCTCAACATAACCCTAACCCTAGGCCCAATCGGAACCATAACCGGACCTCTAACCCTCGCCCTCAACATAACCCTAACCCTAGGTCCAATCGGAACCCTAACCTGATCTCTAACCCTAGCCCTCAACATAACCCTAACCCTAGGTCCAATGGGAACCCTAAACGGAACTCAAACCCTAGCCCTCAACATAACCCTAACCCTAGGTCCAATCGGAACCCTAACCGGATCTCTAACCCTAGCCCTCAACATAACCCTAACCCTAGGGCCAATCGGAACCCTAACAGGACCTCTACCCCTCGCCCTCAACATAACCCTAAACCTAGGTCCAATCGGAACCCTAACCGGAACTCTAACCCTAGCCCTCAACATAACCCTAACACTAGGTCCAATCGGAACCCTAACCGGATATCTATCCCTAGCCCTCAACATAACCCTAACCCTAGGTCCAATCGGAACCATAACCGGACCTCTAACCCTAGCCCTCAACATAACCCTAATCCTAGGTCCAATCGGAACCCTAACCGGGTCCGTATACCTCGCCCTCAACATAACCCTAACCCTAGGTCCAATCGGAACCCTAACCAGATCTCTAACCCTAGCCCTCAACATAACCCTAATCCTAGGTCCAATCGGAACCCTAACCGGGTCCGTATACCTAACCCTCAACATAACCCTAACCCTAGGTCCAATCGGAACCCTAAACGGATCCCTAACCCTAGCCCTCAACATAACCCTAACCCTAGGACCAATCCGAACCCTAACCGGATCTCTACCCCTCGCCCTCAACATAACCCTAACCCGAGGTCCAATCGGAACCCTAACCGGATCTCTAAACCTAGCCCTCAACATAACCCTAACCGTAGGTCCAATCGGAACCCTAACCGGAACTCTAACCCTAGCCCTCAACATAACCCTAACCCTAGGTCCAATCGGAACCCTAACCGGATCTCTAACCCTAGCCCTCAACATAACCCTAACCCTAGGGCCAATCGGAACCCTAACAGGACCTCTACCCCTCGCCCTCAACATAACCCTAAACCTAGGTCCAATCGGAACCCTAACCGGAACTCTAACCCTAGCCCTCAACATAAGCCTAACACTAGGTCCAATCGGAACCCTAACCGGATATCTATCCCTAGCCCTCAACATAACCCTAACCCTAGGTCCAATCGGAACCCTAACCGGATCTTTATACTTAGCCTTCAACATAACCCTAACCCTAGGTCCAATCGGAACCCTAACCGGATCTCTAACCCTAGCCCTCAACATAACCCTAACCCTAGGTCCAATCGGAACCCTAACCGGATCTCTAACCTTAGCCCTCAACATAACCCTAACCCTAGGTCCAATCGGAACCCTAACCGGATCTCTACCCCTCGCCCTCAACATATCCCTAACCCTAGGTCAAATCGGAACCCTAACCGGATGTCTAACCCTCGCCCTCAACATAACCCTAACCCTTGGTCCAATCGGAACCCTAACCGGATATCTAACACTAGCCCTCAACATAACCCTAAATCTAGGTCCAATCGGAACCCTAACCGGATCTCTAACCCTAGCTCTAAACATAACCCTAACCCTAGGTCCAATCGGAACCCTAATCGGTTCTCTAACCCTATCCCTCAACATAACCCTAACCCTAGGTCCAATCGGAAACCTAACAGGATGTCTAACCCTAGCCTTCAACATTCCCTAACACTAGGTCCATTAGGAACCCTAACCGGATCTCTAACCCTAGCCCTCAACATAACCCTAACCCTAGGTCCAATCGGAACCCTAACCGGATCTGTATACCTAGCCCTGAACATAACCCTAACCCTAGGTCCAATCGGAACCCTAACCGGATCTGAATACCTAGCCCTGAACATAACCCTAACCCTAGGTCCAATCGGAACCCTAACAGGATCTCTAACCCTCGCCCTCAACATAACCATAACCCTAGATCCAATAGGAACCCTAACCGGATCTCTAACCCTAGCCCTCAACATAACCCTAACCCTAGGCCCAATCGGAACCATAACCGGACCTCTAACCCTCGCCCTCAACATAACCCTAACCCTAGGTCCAATCGGAACCCTAACCTGATCTCTAACCCTAGCCCTCAACATAACCCTAACCCTAGGTCCAATGGGAACCCTAAACGGAACTCAAACCCTAGCCCTCAACATAACCCTAACCCTAGGTCCAATCGGAACCCTAACCGGATCTCTAACCCTAGCCCTCAACATAACCCTAACCCTAGGGCCAATCGGAACCCTAACAGGACCTCTACCCCTCGCCCTCAACATAACCCTAAACCTAGGTCCAATCGGAACCCTAACCGGAACTCTAACCCTAGCCCTCAACATAACCCTAACACTAGGTCCAATCGGAACCCTAACCGGATATCTATCCCTAGCCCTCAACATAACCCTAACCCTAGGTCCAATCGGAACCCTAACCGGATCTTTATACTTAGCCTTCAACATAACCCTAACCCTAGGTCCAATCGGAACCCTAACCGGATCTCTAACCCTAGCCCTCAACATAACCCTAACCCTAGGTCCAATCGGAACCCTAACCGGATCTCTAACCCTAGCCCTCAACATAACCCTAACCCTAGGTCCAATCGGAACCCTACCCGGATCTGTATACCTAGCCCTCAACATAACCCTAAACCTAGGTCCAATCCAAAACATAACCGGATCTCTAAACCTAGCCCTCAACATAACCCTAACCCTAGGTCCAATCGGAACCCTAACCGGATCTCTAACCTTAGCCCTCAACATAACCCTAACCCTAGGTCCAATCGGAACCCTAACCGGATCTGTATACCTAGCCCTCAACATAACCCTAACCCTAGGTACAATCGGAACCCTAACCGGATCTGTATACCTAGCCCTGAACATAACCCTAACCCTAGGTCCAATCGGAACCCTAACCGATTCTCTAACCCTAGCCCTCAACATAACCCTAACCCTAGGTCCAATCGGAAACGTAACCGGATCTCTAAACCCAGCCCTCAACATAACCCTAACCCTAGGTCCAATCGGAACCCTAACCGGAACTCTAACCCTAGCCCTCAAAATAACCCTAACCCTAGGTCCAATCGGAACCCTAACCGGTCTCTAACCCTAGCCCTCAACATAACCCTAACCCTAGGTCCAATCGGAACCCTAACCGGATCTCTAACCCTAGTCCTCAACATAACCCTAACCCTAGGTCCAATCGGAACCCTAACCGGAACTGTATACCTAGCCTTCAACATAACCCTAACCCTAAGACCAATCAGAAACCTAACCGGATCTCTAACCCTAGCCCTCAACATAACCCTAACCCTAGGTCCAATCGGAACCCTAACCGGATCTGTATACCTTGCCCTCAACATAACCCTAACCCTAGGTCCAATCGGAAACCTAACAGGATCTCTAACCCTAGCCCTCAACACAACGCTAATCCTGGGTCCAACCGTAACCCTTACCGGATGTCTAACCCTAGCCCTCAACATAACCCTAACCCTAGGTCCAATCGGAACCCTAACCAGATCTCTAACCCTAGCCCTCAACATAACCCTAATCCTAGGTCCAATCGGAACCCTAACCGGGTCCGTATACCTCGCCCTCAACATAACCCTAACCCTAGGTCCAATCGGAACCCTAACCAGATCTCTAACCCTAGCCCTCAACATAACCCTAATCCTAGGTCCAATCGGAACCCTAACCGGGTCCGTATACCTAACCCTCAACATAACCCTAACCCTAGGTCCAATCGGAACCCTAAACGGATCCCTAACCCTAGCCCTCAACATAACCCTAACCCTAGGACCAATCCGAACCCTAACCGGATCTCTACCCCTCGCCCTCAACATAACCCTAACCCGAGGTCCAATCGGAACCCTAACCGGATCTCTAAACCTAGCCCTCAACATAACCCTAACCGTAGGTCCAATCGGAACCCTAACCGGAACTCTAACCCTAGCCCTCAAAATAACCCTAACCCTAGGTCCAATCGGAACCCTAACCGGGTCCGTATACCTCGCCCTCAACATAACCCTAACCCTAGGTCCAATCGGAACCCTAACCAGATCTCTAACCCTAGCCCTCAACATAACCCTAATCCTAGGTCGAATCGGAACCCTAACCGGGTCTGTATACCAGCGCTCAACATAACCCTAACCCTAGGTCCAATCGGAACCCTAACCGGATCCCTAAACCTACCCCTCAACATAACCCTAACCGTAGGACCAATCCGAACCCTAACCGGAACTCTACCCCTCGCCCTCAACATAACGCTAACCCGAGGTCCAATCGGAACCCTAACCGGATCTCTAACCCTAGCCCTCAACATAACCCTAACCCTAGGTCCAATCGGAACCCTAAATGGATATCTAACCCTAGCCCTCAACGTAACCATTAACCCTAAGTCCAATCGGAACCCTAACCGGATATCTAACCCTAGCCCTCAACATAACCCTACCCTAGGTCCAATCGGAACCCTAACAGGATCTCTACCCCTCGCCCTCAACATAACCCTAACCCTAGGTCCAATCGGAACCCTAACCGGATCTCTAACCCTAGCCCTCAACATAACCCTAACCCTAGGTCCAATCGGAACCCTAACCGGATCTCTAACCCTAGCCCTCAACATAACCCTAACCCTAGGGCCAATCGGAACCCTAACAGGACCTCTACCCCTCGCCCTCAACATAACCCTAAACCTAGGTCCAATCGGAACCCTAACCGGAACTCTAACCCTAGCCCTCAACATAAGCCTAACACTAGGTCCAATCGGAACCCTAACCGGATATCTATCCCTAGCCCTCAACATAACCCTAACCCTAGGTCCAATCGGAACCCTAACCGGATCTTTATACTTAGCCTTCAACATAACCCTAACCCTAGGTCCAATCGGAACCCTAACCGGATCTCTAACCCTAGCCCTCAACATAACCCTAACCCTAGGTCCAATCGGAACCCTAACCGGATCTCTAACCTTAGCCCTCAACATAACCCTAACCCTAGGTCCAATCGGAACCCTAACCGGATCTCTACCCCTCGCCCTCAACATATCCCTAACCCTAGGTCAAATCGGAACCCTAACCGGATGTCTAACCCTCGCCCTCAACATAACCCTAACCCTTGGTCCAATCGGAACCCTAACCGGATATCTAACACTAGCCCTCAACATAACCCTAAATCTAGGTCCAATCGGAACCCTAACCGGATCTCTAACCCTAGCTCTAAACATAACCCTAACCCTAGGTCCAATCGGAACCCTAATCGGTTCTCTAACCCTATCCCTCAACATAACCCTAACCCTAGGTCCAATCGGAAACCTAACAGGATGTCTAACCCTAGCCTTCAACATTCCCTAACACTAGGTCCATTAGGAACCCTAACCGGATCTCTAACCCTAGCCCTCAACATAACCCTAACCCTAGGTCCAATCGGAACCCTAACCGGATCTGTATACCTAGCCCTGAACATAACCCTAACCCTAGGTCCAATCGGAACCCTAACCGGATCTGAATACCTAGCCCTGAACATAACCCTAACCCTAGGTCCAATCGGAACCCTAACAGGATCTCTAACCCTCGCCCTCAACATAACCATAACCCTAGATCCAATAGGAACCCTAACCGGATCTCTAACCCTAGCCCTCAACATAACCCTAACCCTAGGCCCAATCGGAACCATAACCGGACCTCTAACCCTCGCCCTCAACATAACCCTAACCCTAGGTCCAATCGGAACCCTATCCGGAACTCTACCCTAGCCCTAAACATATCACTAACCCTAGGTCCAATCGGAACCCTAACCGGATCTCTAACCCTAGCCCTCAACATAACCCTAACCCTAGGCCCAATCGGAACCCTAACCGGATCTCTAACCCGAGCCCTCAACATAACCCTAACCCTAGGTCTAATCGGAACCCTAACCGGATCTCTAACCCTAGCCCTCAACATAACCCTAACCCTACTTTAAATCGGAACCCCAACCGGATCTCTAACACTAGCCCTCAACATAACCCTAACCCTAGGTCCAATCGGAACCGTAACCCGATCTCTAACCCTAGGACTCAACATAACCCTAACCCTAGGTCCAATCGGAACCCTAACCGGATCTGTATACCTAGCCCTGAACATAACCCTAACCCTAGGTCCAATCGGAACCCTAACCGGATCTGAATACCTAGCCCTGAACATAACCCTAACCCTAGGTCCAATCGGAACCCTAACAGGATCTCTAACCCTCGCCCTCAACATAACCATAACCCTAGATCCAATAGGAACCCTAACCGGATCTCTAACCCTAGCCCTCAACATAACCCTAACCCTAGGCCCAATCGGAACCATAACCGGACCTCTAACCCTCGCCCTCAACATAACCCTAACCCTAGGTCCAATCGGAACCCTAACCTGATCTCTAACCCTAGCCCTCAACATAACCCTAACCCTAGGTCCAATGGGAACCCTAAACGGAACTCAAACCCTAGCCCTCAACATAACCCTAACCCTAGGTCCAATCGGAACCCTAACCGGATCTCTAACCCTAGCCCTCAACATAACCCTAACCCTAGGGCCAATCGGAACCCTAACAGGACCTCTACCCCTCGCCCTCAACATAACCCTAAACCTAGGTCCAATCGGAACCCTAACCGGAACTCTAACCCTAGCCCTCAACATAACCCTAACACTAGGTCCAATCGGAACCCTAACCGGATATCTATCCCTAGCCCTCAACATAACCCTAACCCTAGGTCCAATCGGAACCCTAACCGGATCTTTATACTTAGCCTTCAACATAACCCTAACCCTAGGTCCAATCGGAACCCTAACCGGATCTCTAACCCTAGCCCTCAACATAACCCTAACCCTAGGTCCAATCGGAACCCTAACCGGATCTCTAACCCTAGCCCTCAACATAACCCTAACCCTAGGTCCAATCGGAACCCTACCCGGATCTGTATACCTAGCCCTCAACATAACCCTAAACCTAGGTCCAATCCAAAACATAACCGGATCTCTAAACCTAGCCCTCAACATAACCCTAACCCTAGGTCCAATCGGAACCCTAACCGGATCTCTAACCTTAGCCCTCAACATAACCCTAACCCTAGGTCCAATCGGAACCCTAACCGGATCTGTATACCTAGCCCTCAACATAACCCTAACCCTAGGTACAATCGGAACCCTAACCGGATCTGTATACCTAGCCCTGAACATAACCCTAACCCTAGGTCCAATCGGAACCCTAACCGATTCTCTAACCCTAGCCCTCAACATAACCCTAACCCTAGGTCCAATCGGAAACGTAACCGGATCTCTAAACCCAGCCCTCAACATAACCCTAACCCTAGGTCCAATCGGAACCCTAACCGGAACTCTAACCCTAGCCCTCAAAATAACCCTAACCCTAGGTCCAATCGGAACCCTAACCGGTCTCTAACCCTAGCCCTCAACATAACCCTAACCCTAGGTCCAATCGGAACCCTAACCGGATCTCTAACCCTAGTCCTCAACATAACCCTAACCCTAGGTCCAATCGGAACCCTAACCGGAACTGTATACCTAGCCTTCAACATAACCCTAACCCTAAGACCAATCAGAAACCTAACCGGATCTCTAACCCTAGCCCTCAACATAACCCTAACCCTAGGTCCAATCGGAACCCTAACCGGATCTGTATACCTTGCCCTCAACATAACCCTAACCCTAGGTCCAATCGGAAACCTAACAGGATCTCTAACCCTAGCCCTCAACACAACGCTAATCCTGGGTCCAACCGTAACCCTTACCGGATGTCTAACCCTAGCCCTCAACATAACCCTAACCCTAGGTCCAATCGGAACCCTAACCAGATCTCTAACCCTAGCCCTCAACATAACCCTAATCCTAGGTCCAATCGGAACCCTAACCGGGTCCGTATACCTCGCCCTCAACATAACCCTAACCCTAGGTCCAATCGGAACCCTAACCAGATCTCTAACCCTAGCCCTCAACATAACCCTAATCCTAGGTCCAATCGGAACCCTAACCGGGTCCGTATACCTAACCCTCAACATAACCCTAACCCTAGGTCCAATCGGAACCCTAAACGGATCCCTAACCCTAGCCCTCAACATAACCCTAACCCTAGGACCAATCCGAACCCTAACCGGATCTCTACCCCTCGCCCTCAACATAACCCTAACCCGAGGTCCAATCGGAACCCTAACCGGATCTCTAAACCTAGCCCTCAACATAACCCTAACCGTAGGTCCAATCGGAACCCTAACCGGAACTCTAACCCTAGCCCTCAAAATAACCCTAACCCTAGGTCCAATCGGAACCCTAACCGGGTCCGTATACCTCGCCCTCAACATAACCCTAACCCTAGGTCCAATCGGAACCCTAACCAGATCTCTAACCCTAGCCCTCAACATAACCCTAATCCTAGGTCGAATCGGAACCCTAACCGGGTCTGTATACCAGCGCTCAACATAACCCTAACCCTAGGTCCAATCGGAACCCTAACCGGATCCCTAAACCTACCCCTCAACATAACCCTAACCGTAGGACCAATCCGAACCCTAACCGGAACTCTACCCCTCGCCCTCAACATAACGCTAACCCGAGGTCCAATCGGAACCCTAACCGGATCTCTAACCCTAGCCCTCAACATAACCCTAACCCTAGGTCCAATCGGAACCCTAAATGGATATCTAACCCTAGCCCTCAACGTAACCATTAACCCTAAGTCCAATCGGAACCCTAACCGGATATCTAACCCTAGCCCTCAACATAACCCTACCCTAGGTCCAATCGGAACCCTAACAGGATCTCTACCCCTCGCCCTCAACATAACCCTAACCCTAGGTCCAATCGGAACCCTAACCGGATCTCTAACCCTAGCCCTCAACATAACCCTAACCCTAGGTCCAATCGGAACCCTAACCGGATCTCTAACCCTAGCCCTCAACATAACCCTAACCCTAGGGCCAATCGGAACCCTAACAGGACCTCTACCCCTCGCCCTCAACATAACCCTAAACCTAGGTCCAATCGGAACCCTAACCGGAACTCTAACCCTAGCCCTCAACATAAGCCTAACACTAGGTCCAATCGGAACCCTAACCGGATATCTATCCCTAGCCCTCAACATAACCCTAACCCTAGGTCCAATCGGAACCCTAACCGGATCTTTATACTTAGCCTTCAACATAACCCTAACCCTAGGTCCAATCGGAACCCTAACCGGATCTCTAACCCTAGCCCTCAACATAACCCTAACCCTAGGTCCAATCGGAACCCTAACCGGATCTCTAACCTTAGCCCTCAACATAACCCTAACCCTAGGTCCAATCGGAACCCTAACCGGATCTCTACCCCTCGCCCTCAACATATCCCTAACCCTAGGTCAAATCGGAACCCTAACCGGATGTCTAACCCTCGCCCTCAACATAACCCTAACCCTTGGTCCAATCGGAACCCTAACCGGATATCTAACACTAGCCCTCAACATAACCCTAAATCTAGGTCCAATCGGAACCCTAACCGGATCTCTAACCCTAGCTCTAAACATAACCCTAACCCTAGGTCCAATCGGAACCCTAATCGGTTCTCTAACCCTATCCCTCAACATAACCCTAACCCTAGGTCCAATCGGAAACCTAACAGGATGTCTAACCCTAGCCTTCAACATTCCCTAACACTAGGTCCATTAGGAACCCTAACCGGATCTCTAACCCTAGCCCTCAACATAACCCTAACCCTAGGTCCAATCGGAACCCTAACCGGATCTGTATACCTAGCCCTGAACATAACCCTAACCCTAGGTCCAATCGGAACCCTAACCGGATCTGAATACCTAGCCCTGAACATAACCCTAACCCTAGGTCCAATCGGAACCCTAACAGGATCTCTAACCCTCGCCCTCAACATAACCATAACCCTAGATCCAATAGGAACCCTAACCGGATCTCTAACCCTAGCCCTCAACATAACCCTAACCCTAGGCCCAATCGGAACCATAACCGGACCTCTAACCCTCGCCCTCAACATAACCCTAACCCTAGGTCCAATCGGAACCCTATCCGGAACTCTACCCTAGCCCTAAACATATCACTAACCCTAGGTCCAATCGGAACCCTAACCGGATCTCTAACCCTAGCCCTCAACATAACCCTAACCCTAGGCCCAATCGGAACCCTAACCGGATCTCTAACCCGAGCCCTCAACATAACCCTAACCCTAGGTCTAATCGGAACCCTAACCGGATCTCTAACCCTAGCCCTCAACATAACCCTAACCCTACTTTAAATCGGAACCCCAACCGGATCTCTAACACTAGCCCTCAACATAACCCTAACCCTAGGTCCAATCGGAACCGTAACCCGATCTCTAACCCTAGGACTCAACATAACCCTAACCGGAGGTCCAATCGGAACCCTAAACGGATATCTAACCCTAGCCCTCAACATAAGCCTAACCCTAGGTCCAATCGGAACCCTAAACGGATATCTAACCATAGCCCTCAACATAACCCTAACCCTAGGTACAATCGGAACCCTACCAGGAACTCTACCCCTCGCCCTCAACATAACCCTAACCCTAGGTCCAATCAGAACCCTAACCGGATCTCTATCCCTAGCCCTCAACATAATCATAACCCTAGGTCCAATCGGAACCCTAAACGGATATCTAACCCTAGCCCTCAACATAACCCTAACCCTAGGTCCAATCGGAACGCTAACCGGATATCTATCCCTAGCCCTCTACATAACACTAACCCTAGTTTCAATCGGAAACCTAACAGGATCTCTAACCCAGCCCGCAACATAACCCTAACCCTAGGTCCAATCGGAACCCTAACCGGATCCCTACCCCTCGCCCTCAACATAACCCTAACCCGAGGTCCAATCGGAACCCTAACCGGATCTCTACCACTCGCCCTAAACATAACCCTAACCCTAGGTACAATCGGAGCCCTAACCGGATCTCTAACCCTAGCCCTCAACATAACCCTAACCCTAGGTCCAATCGGAACCCTAACCGGAACTCTAACACTAGCCCTCAAAATAACCCTAACCCTAGGTCCAATCGGAACCCTAGCCGGAACTCTAACCCTAGCCCTCAACATAACCCTAACCCTAGGTCCAATCGGAACCCTAACCGGATATCTATCCCTAGCCCTCAACATAACCCTAACCCTAAGTCCAATCGGAACCCTAACAGGATCTCTAACCCTAGCCCTCAACATAACCCTAACCCTAGGTCCAATCGGAACCCTAAATGGATATCTAACCCTAGCCCTCAACGTAACCATTAACCCTAGGTCCAACCAGAACCCTAACCGGATATCTAACCTTAGCCCTCAACATAACCCTAACCCTAGTTCCAATCGGAACCCTAACCGGATCTGTATATCTAGCCCTCAACATAACCCTAACCCTAGGTCCAATCGGAACCCTAACCGGATCTCTAACCCTCGCCCTCAACATAACCCTAACCCTAGGTCCAATCGGAACCCTAACCGGAACTCTAACCCTAGCCCTCAACATAACCCTTACCCTAGGTCCAATCGGAACCCTAACCGGATCTCTAACCCTAGCCCTCAACATAACCCTAACCCTAGGGCCAATCGGAACCCTAACAGGACCTCTACCCCTCGCCCTCAACATAACCCTAAACCTAGGTCCAATCGGAACCCTAACCGGAACTCTAACGCTAGCCCTCAACATAACCCTAACCCTAGGTCCAACCGGAACCCTAACCGGATCTCTAACCCTAGCCCTCAACATAACCCTAACCCTAGGGCCAATCGGAAACCTAACCGGGTCTGTATACCTAGATCTCAACATAACCCTAACACTAGGTCCAATCGAAACCCTAACCGGATCCCGTACCCTAGCCCTCAACATAACCCTAACCGTAGGACCAATCCGAACCCTAACCGGATCTCTACCCCTCGCCCTCAACATAACCCTAACCCGAGGTCCAATCGGAACCCTAACCGGATCTCTAAACCTAGCCCTCAACATAACCCTAACCGTAGGTCCAATCGGAACCCTAACCGGAACTCTAACCCTAGCCCTCAAAATAACCCTAACCCTAGGTCCAATCGGAACCCTAACCGGGTCCGTATACCTCGCCCTCAACATAACCCTAACCCTAGGTCCAATCGGAACCCTAACCAGATCTCTAACCCTAGCCCTCAACATAACCCTAATCCTAGGTCGAATCGGAACCCTAACCGGGTCTGTATACCAGCGCTCAACATAACCCTAACCCTAGGTCCAATCGGAACCCTAACCGGATCCCTAAACCTACCCCTCAACATAACCCTAACCGTAGGACCAATCCGAACCCTAACCGGAACTCTACCCCTCGCCCTCAACATAACGCTAACCCGAGGTCCAATCGGAACCCTAACCGGATCTCTAACCCTAGCCCTCAACATAACCCTAACCCTAGGTCCAATCGGAACCCTAAATGGATATCTAACCCTAGCCCTCAACGTAACCATTAACCCTAAGTCCAATCGGAACCCTAACCGGATATCTAACCCTAGCCCTCAACATAACCCTACCCTAGGTCCAATCGGAACCCTAACAGGATCTCTACCCCTCGCCCTCAACATAACCCTAACCCTAGGTCCAATCGGAACCCTAACCGGATCTCTAACCCTAGCCCTCAACATAACCCTAACCCTAGGTCCAATCGGAACCCTAACCGGATCTCTAACCCTAGCCCTCAACATAACCCTAACCCTAGGGCCAATCGGAACCCTAACAGGACCTCTACCCCTCGCCCTCAACATAACCCTAAACCTAGGTCCAATCGGAACCCTAACCGGAACTCTAACCCTAGCCCTCAACATAAGCCTAACACTAGGTCCAATCGGAACCCTAACCGGATATCTATCCCTAGCCCTCAACATAACCCTAACCCTAGGTCCAATCGGAACCCTAACCGGATCTTTATACTTAGCCTTCAACATAACCCTAACCCTAGGTCCAATCGGAACCCTAACCGGATCTCTAACCCTAGCCCTCAACATAACCCTAACCCTAGGTCCAATCGGAACCCTAACCGGATCTCTAACCTTAGCCCTCAACATAACCCTAACCCTAGGTCCAATCGGAACCCTAACCGGATCTCTACCCCTCGCCCTCAACATATCCCTAACCCTAGGTCAAATCGGAACCCTAACCGGATGTCTAACCCTCGCCCTCAACATAACCCTAACCCTTGGTCCAATCGGAACCCTAACCGGATATCTAACACTAGCCCTCAACATAACCCTAAATCTAGGTCCAATCGGAACCCTAACCGGATCTCTAACCCTAGCTCTAAACATAACCCTAACCCTAGGTCCAATCGGAACCCTAATCGGTTCTCTAACCCTATCCCTCAACATAACCCTAACCCTAGGTCCAATCGGAAACCTAACAGGATGTCTAACCCTAGCCTTCAACATTCCCTAACACTAGGTCCATTAGGAACCCTAACCGGATCTCTAACCCTAGCCCTCAACATAACCCTAACCCTAGGTCCAATCGGAACCCTAACCGGATCTGTATACCTAGCCCTGAACATAACCCTAACCCTAGGTCCAATCGGAACCCTAACCGGATCTGAATACCTAGCCCTGAACATAACCCTAACCCTAGGTCCAATCGGAACCCTAACAGGATCTCTAACCGTCGCCCTCAACATAACCATAACCCTAGATCCAATAGGAACCCTAACCGGATCTCTAACCCTAGCCCTCAACATAACCCTAACCCTAGGCCCAATCGGAACCATAACCGGACCTCTAACCCTCGCCCTCAACATAACCCTAACCCTAGGTCCAATCGGAACCCTATCCGGAACTCTACCCTAGCCCTAAACATATCACTAACCCTAGGTCCAATCGGAACCCTAACCGGATCTCTAACCCTAGCCCTCAACATAACCCTAACCCTAGGCCCAATCGGAACCCTAACCGGATCTCTAACCCGAGCCCTCAACATAACCCTAACCCTAGGTCTAATCGGAACCCTAACCGGATCTCTAACCCTAGCCCTCAACATAACCCTAACCCTACTTTAAATCGGAACCCCAACCGGATCTCTAACACTAGCCCTCAACATAACCCTAACCCTAGGTCCAATCGGAACCGTAACCCGATCTCTAACCCTAGGACTCAACATAACCCTAACCGGAGGTCCAATCGGAACCCTAAACGGATATCTAACCCTAGCCCTCAACATAAGCCTAACCCTAGGTCCAATCGGAACCCTAAACGGATATCTAACCATAGCCCTCAACATAACCCTAACCCTAGGTACAATCGGAACCCTACCAGGAACTCTACCCCTCGCCCTCAACATAACTCTAACCCTAGGTCCAATCAGAACCCTAACCGGATCTCTATCCCTAGCCCTCAACATAATCATAACCCTAGGTCCAATCGGAACCCTAAACGGATATCTAACCCTAGCCCTCAACATAACCCTAACCCTAGGTCCAATCGGAACGCTAACCGGATATCTATCCCTAGCCCTCTACATAACACTAACCCTAGTTTCAATCGGAAACCTAACAGGATCTCTAACCCAGCCCGCAACATAACCCTAACCCTAGGTCCAATCGGAACCCTAACCGGATCCCTACCCCTCGCCCTCAACATAACCCTAACCCGAGGTCCAATCGGAACCCTAACCGGATCTCTACCACTCGCCCTAAACATAACCCTAACCCTAGGTACAATCGGAGCCCTAACCGGATCTCTAACCCTAGCCCTCAACATAACCCTAACCCTAGGTCCAATCGGAACCCTAACCGGAACTCTAACACTAGCCCTCAAAATAACCCTAACCCTAGGTCCAATCGGAACCCTAGCCGGAACTCTAACCCTAGCCCTCAACATAACCCTAACCCTAGGTCCAATCGGAACCCTAACCGGATATCTATCCCTAGCCCTCAACATAACCCTAACCCTAAGTCCAATCGGAACCCTAACAGGATCTCTAACCCTAGCCCTCAACATAACCCTAACCCTAGGTCCAATCGGAACCCTAAATGGATATCTAACCCTAGCCCTCAACGTAACCATTAACCCTAGGTCCAACCAGAACCCTAACCGGATATCTAACCTTAGCCCTCAACATAACCCTAACCCTAGTTCCAATCGGAACCCTAACCGGATCTGTATATCTAGCCCTCAACATAACCCTAACCCTAGGTCCAATCGGAACCCTAACCGGATCTCTAACCCTCGCCCTCAACATAACCCTAACCCTAGGTCCAATCGGAACCCTAACCGGAACTCTAACCCTAGCCCTCAACATAACCCTTACCCTAGGTCCAATCGGAACCCTAACCGGATCTCTAACCCTAGCCCTCAACATAACCCTAACCCTAGGGCCAATCGGAACCCTAACAGGACCTCTACCCCTCGCCCTCAACATAACCCTAAACCTAGGTCCAATCGGAACCCTAACCGGAACTCTAACGCTAGCCCTCAACATAACCCTAACCCTAGGTCCAACCGAGACCCTAACCGGATCTCTAACCCTAGCCCTCAACATAACCCTAACCCTAGGGCCAATCGGAAACCTAACCGGGTCTGTATACCTAGATCTCAACATAACCCTAACACTAGGTCCAATCGAAACCCTAACCGGATCCCGTACCCTAGCCCTCAACATAACCCTAACCGTAGGACCAATCCGAACCCTAACCGGATCTCTACCCCTCGCCCTCAACATAACCCTAACCCGAGGTCCAATCGGAACCCTAACCGGATCTCTAAACCTAGCCCTCAACATAACCCTAACCCTAGGTCCAATCGGAACCCTAACCGGAACTCTAACCCTAGCCCTCAAAATAACCCTAACCCTAGGTCCAATCGGAACCCTAAGCTGAACTCTAACCCTAGCCCTCAACATAACCCTAACCCTAGGTCCAATCGGAACCCTAACCGGATATCTATCCCTAGCCCTCAACATAACCCTAACCCTAAGTCCAATCGGAACCCTAACAGGATCTCTAACCCTAGCCCTCAACATAACCCTAACCCTAGGTCCAATCGGAACCCTAAATGGATATCTAACCCTAGCCCTCAACGTAACCATTAACCCTAGGTCCAACCAGAACCCTAACCGGATATCTAACCTTAGCCCTCAACATAACCCTAACCCTAGTTCCAATCGGAACCCTAACCGGATCTGTATATCTAGCCCTCAACATAACCCTAACCCTAGGTCCAATCGGAACCCTAACCGGATCTCTAACCCTCGCCCTCAACATAACCCTAACCCTAGGTCCAATCGGAACCCTAACCGGATGTCTAACCCTAGCCCTCAACATAACCCTAACCCGAGGGCCAATCGGAACCCTAACAGGACCTCTACCCCTCGCCCTCAACATAACCCTAAACCTAGGTCCCATCGGAACCCTAACCGGAACTCTAACCCTAGCCCTCAACATAACCCTAACACTAGGTCCAATCGGAACCCTAACCGGATATCTATCCCTATCCCTCAACATAACCCTAACCCTAGGTCCAATCGGAACCCTAACCGGATCTTTATACTTAGCATTCAACATAACCCTAACCCTAGGTCCAATCGGAACCCTAACCGGATCTCTAACCCTAGCCCTCAACATAACCCTAACCCTAGGTCCAATCGGAACCCTAACCGGATCTCTAACCCTAGCCCTCAACATAACCCTAACCCTAGGTCCAATCGGAACCCTACCCGGATCTGTATGCCTAGCCCTCAACATAACCCTAAACCTAGGTCCAATCCAAAACATAACCGGATCTCTAAACCTAGCCCTCAACATAACCCTAACCCTAGGTCCAATCGGAACCCTAACCGGATCTCTAACCTTAGCCCTCAACATAACCCTAACCCTAGGTCCAATCGGAACCCTAACCGGATCTGTATACCTAGCCCTCAACATAACCCTAACCCTAGGTACAATCGGAACCCTAACCGGATCTGTATACCTAGCCCTCAACATAACCCTAACCCTAGGTCCAATCGGAACCCTAACCGATTCTCTAACCCTAGCCCTCAACATAACCCTAACCCTAGGTCCAATCGGAAACCTAACCGGATCTCTAAACCTAGCCCTCAACATAACCCTAACCCTAGGTCCAATCGGAACCCTAACCGGAACTCTAACCCTAGCTCTCAAAATAACCCTAACCCTAGGTCCAATCGGAACCCTAACCGGTCTCTAACCCTAGCCCTCAACATAACCCTAACCCTAGGTCCAATCGGAACCCTAACCGGATCTCTAACCCTAGTCCTCAACATAACCCTAACCCTAGGTCCAATCGGAACCCTAACCGGAACTGTATACCTAGCCTTCAACATAACCCTAACCCTAAGACCAATCGGAAACCTAACCGGATCTCTAACCCTAGCCCTCAACATAACCCTAACCCTAGGTCCAATCGGAACCCTAACCGGATCTGTATACCTTGCCCTCAACATAACCCTAACTCTAGGTCCAATCGGAAACCTAACAGGATCTCTAACCCTAGCCCTCAACACAACGCTAATCCTGGGTCCAACCGTAACCCTTACCGGATGTCTAACCCTAGCCCTCAACATAACCCTAATCCTAGGTCCAATCGGAACCCTAACCGGGTCCGTATACCTAACCCTCAACATAACCCTAACCCTAGGTCCAATCGGAACCCTAAACGGATCCCTAACCCTAGCCCTCAACATAACCCTAACCCTAGGACCAATCCGAACCCTAACCGGATCTCTACCCCTCGCCCTCAACATAACCCTAACCCGAGGTCCAATCGGAACCCTAACCGGATCTCTAAACCTAGCCCTCAACATAACCCTAACCGTAGGTCCAATCGGAACCCTAACCGGAACTCTAACCCTAGCCCTCAACATAACCCTAACCCTAGGACCAATCCGAACCCTAACCGGATCTCTAACCCTAGCCCTAAACATAACCCTAACCCTAGATCCAATCGGAACCCTATCCGGAACTCTACCCTAGCCCTCAACATATCACTAACCCTAGGTCCAATCGGAACCCTAACCGGATATCTAACCCTATCCCTCAACATAACCCTAAGCCTAGGTCCAATCGGAACCCTAACTGGATCTCTACCCCAGCCCTCAACATAACCCTAACCCTAGGTCCAATCGGAACCCTAACCGGATCTCTACCCCTCGCCCTCAACATATCCCTAACCCTAGGTCAAATCGGAACCCTAACCGGATGTCTAACCCTCGCCCTCAACATAACCCTAACCCTTGGTCCAATCGGAACCCTAACCGGATATCTAACACTAGCCCTCAACATAACCCTAAATCTAGGTCCAATCGGAACCCTAACCGTATCTCTAACCCTAGCTCTAAACATAACCCTAACCCGAGGTCCAATCGGAACCCTAATCGGATCTCTAACCCTATCCCTCAACATAACCCTAACCCTAGGTCCAATCGGAAACCTAACAGGATGTCTAACCCTAGCCTTCAACATTCCCTAACACTAGGTCCATTAGGAACCCTTACCGGATCTCTAACCCTAGCCCTCAACATAACCCTAACCCTAGGTCCAATCGGAACCCTAACCGGATCTGTATACCTAGCCCTGAACATAACCCTAACCCTAGGTCCAATCGGAACCCTAACAGGATCTCTACCCCTCGCCCTCAACATAACCCTAACCCTAGATCCAATAGGAACCCTAACCGGATCTCTAACCCTAGCCCTCAACATAACCCTAACCCTAGGCCCAATCGGAACCCTAACCGGACCTCTAACCCTCGCCCTCAACATAACCCTAACCCTAGGTCCAATCGGAACCCTAACCAGATCTCTAACCCTAGCCCTCAACATAACCCTAACCCTAGGTCCAATCGGAACCCTAACCGGATCTCTAACCCTAGCCCTCAACATAAGCCTAACCCTAGGTCCAATCGGATCCCTAACCAGATCTCTAACCCTAGCGTTCAACATAACCCTAACCCTAGGTCCAATCAGAACCCTAACAGATCTCTAACCCTAGCCCTCAACATACCCTAACCCCAGGTCCAATCGGAACCCTAACCGGGTCTGTATACCTAGCCTTGAACATAACCCTAACCCTAGGTCCAATCGGAACCCTAACCGGATCTCTATACCTAGCCCTGAACATAACCCTAACCCTAGGTCCAATCGGAACCCTAACAGGATCTCTACCCCTCGCCCTAAACATAATCCTAACCCTAGGTCCAATCGGAACCCTAACCGGATCTCTAAACCTCGCCCTCAACATAACCCTAACCCTAGGTCCAATCGGATCCCTAACCGGATCTCTAAACCTATCCCTCAACATAACCCTAACCCTAGGTCCAATCGGAACCCTAACCGTGTCTCTAACCCTAGCCCTCAACATAACCCTAACCCTAGGGCCAATCGGAACCCTAACCGGGTCTGTATACCTAGATCTCAACATAACCCTAACACTAGGTCCAATCGAAACCCTAACCGGATCCCGTACCCTAGCCCTCAACATAACCCTAACCGTAGGACCAATCCGAACCCTAACCGGATCTCTACCCCTCGCCCTCAACATAACCCTAACCCGAGGTCCAATCGGAACCCTAACCGGATCTCTAAACCTAGCCCTCAACATAACCCTAACCCTAGGTCCAATCGGAACCCTAACCGGAACTCTAACCCTAGCCCTCAAAATAACCCTAACCCTAGGTCCAATCGGAACCCTAAGCTGAACTCTAACCCTAGCCCTCAACATAACCCTAACCCTAGGTCCAATCGGAACCCTAACCGGATATCTATCCCTAGCCCTCAACATAACCCTTACCCTAAGTCCAATCGGAACCCTAACAGGATCTCTAACCCTAGCCCTCAACATAACCCTAACCCTAGGTCCAATCGGAACCCTAAATGGATATCTAACCCTAGCTCTCAACGTAACCATTAACCCTAGGTCCAACCAGAACCCTGACCGGATATCTAACCTTAGCCCTCAACATAACCCTAACCCTAGGTCCAATCGGAACCCTAACCGGATCTCTAACCCTAGCCCTCAACATAACCCTAACCCTAGGTCCAATCGGAACCCTACCCGGATCTGTATGCCTAGCCCTCAACATAACCCTAAACCTAGGTCCAATCCAAAACATAACCGGATCTCTAAACCTAGCCCTCAACATAACCCTAACCCTAGGTCCAATCGGAACCCTAACCGGATCTCTAACCTTAGCCCTCAACATAACCCTAACCCTAGGTCCAATCGGAACCCTAACCGGATCTGTATACCTAGCCCTCAACATAACCCTAACCCTAGGTACAATCGGAACCCTAACCGGATCTGTATACCTAGCCCTCAACATAACCCTAACCCTAGGTCCAATCGGAACCCTAACCGATTCTCTAACCCTAGCCCTCAACATAACCCTAACCCTAGGTCCAATCGGAAACCTAACCGGATCTCTAAACCTAGCCCTCAACATAACCCTAAGCCTACGTCCAATCGGAACCCTAACCGGAACTCTAACCCTAGCCCTCAAAATAACCCTAACCCTAGGTCCAATCGGAACCCTAACCGGTCTCTAACCCTAGCCCTCAACATAACCCTAACCCTAGGTCCAATCGGAACCCTAACCGGATCTCTAACCCTAGTCCTCAACATAACCCTAACCCTAGGTCCAATCGGAACCCTAACCGGAACTGTATACCTAGCCTTCAACATAACCCTAACCCTAAGACCAATCGGAAACCTAACCGGATCTCTAACCCTAGCCCTCAACATAACCCTAACCCTAGGTCCAATCGGAACCCTAACCGGATCTGTATACCTTGCCCTCAACATAACCCTAACCCTAGGTCCAATCGGAAACCTAACAGGATCTCTAACCCTAGCCCTCAACACAACGCTAATCCTGGGTCCAACCGTAACCCTTACCGGATGTCTAACCCTAGCCCTCAACATAACCCTAATCCTAGGTCCAATCGGAACCCTAACCGGGTCCGTATACCTAACCCTCAACATAACCCTAACCCTAGGTCCAATCGGAACCCTAAACGGATCCCTAACCCTAGCCCTCAACATAACCCTAACCCTAGGACCAATCCGAACCCTAACCGGATCTCTACCCCTCGCCCTCAACATAACCCTAACCCGAGGTCCAATCGGAACCCTAACCGGATCTCTAAACCTAGCCCTCAACATAACCCTAACCGTAGGTCCAATCGGAACCCTAACCGGAACTCTAACCCTAGCCCTCAAAATAACCCTAACCCTAGGTCTAATCGGAACCCTAACCGGGTCCGTATACCTCGCCCTCAACATAACCCTAACCCTAGGTCCAATCGGAACCCTAACCAGATCTCTAACCCTAGCCCTCAACATAACCCTAATCCTAGGTCGAATCGGAACCCTAACCGGGTCTGTATACCTAGCGCTCAACATAACCCTAACCCTAGGTCCAATCGGAACCCTAACCGGATCCCTAAACCTACCCCTCAACATAACCCTAACCCTAGGACCAATCCGAACCCTAACCGGAACTCTACCCCTCGCCCTCAACATAACGCTAACCCGAGGTCCAATCGGAACCCTAACCGGATCTCTAACCCTAGCCCTCAACATAACCCTAACCCTAGGTCCAATCGGAACCCTAAATGGATATCTAACCCTAGCCCTCAACGTAACCATTAACCCTAAGTCCAATCGGAACCCTAACCGGATATCTAACCCTAGCCCTCAACATAACCCTAACCCTAGGTCCAATCGGAACCCTAACAGGATCTCTACCCCTCGCCCTCAACATAACCCTAACCCTACGTCCAATCGGAACCCTAACCGGATCTCTAACCCTAGCCCTCAACATAACCCTAACCCTAGGTCCAATCGGAACCCTAACAGGATCTCTAACCCTAGCCCTCAACATAACCCTAACCCTAGGTCCAATCGGAACCCTAACCGGATCTCTAACCCTAGTCCTCAACATAACCCTAACCCTAGGTCCAATCGGAACCCTAACCGGATCTGTATACCTAGCCTTCAACATAACCCTAACCCTACGTCCAATCGGAAACCTAACCGGATCTCTAACCCTAGCCCTCAACATAACCCTAAGCCTAGGTCCAATCGGAACCCTAAACGGATCTGTATACCTAGCCCTCAACATAACCCGAACCCTAGGTCCAATCGGAAACCAACCGGATCTCTAACACTAGCCCTCAACATAACCCTAACCCTAGGTCCAATCGGAACCTTAACCGGATCTCTAACCCTAAGCCTCAACATAACCGTATTCCTAGGTGCAATCGGAACCCTAACCTGATCTCTAACCCTAGCCCTCAACATAACCCTAACCCTAGGTCCAATGGGAACCCTAAACGGAACTCAAACCCTAACCCTCAACATAACCCTAACCCTAGGTCCAATCGGAACCCTAACCGGATCTCTAACCCTAGCCCTCAACATAACCCTAACCCTAGGGCCAATCGGAACCCTAACAGGACCTCTACCCCTCGCCCTCAACATAACCCTAAACCTAGGTCCAATCGGAACCCTAACCGGAACTCTAACCCTAGCCCTCAACATAACCCTAACACTAGGTCCAATCGGAACCCTAACCGGATATCTATCCCTAGCCCTCAACATAACCCTAACCCTAGGTCCAATCGGAACCCTAACCGGATCTTTATACTTAGCCTTCAACATAACCCTAACCCTAGGTCCAATCGGAACCCTAACCGGATCTCTAACCCTAGCCCTCAACATAACCCTAACCCTCGGTCCAATCGGAACCCTAACCAGATCTCTAACCTTAGCCCTCAACATAACCCTAACCCTAGGTCCAATCGGAACCCTAACCGGATCTCTACCCCTCGCCCTCAACATATCCCTAACCCTAGGTCAAATCGGAACCCTAACCGGATGTCTAACCCTCGCCCTCAACATAACCCTAAATCTAGGTCCAATCGGAACCCTAACCGGATCTCTAACCCTAGCTCTAAACATAACCCTAACCCTAGGTCCAATCGGAACCCTAATCGGTTCTCTAACCCTATCCCTCAACATAACCCTAACCCTAGGTCCAATCGGAAACCTAACAGGATGTCTAACCCTAGCCTTCAACATTCCCTAACACTAGGTCCATTAGGAACCCTAACCGAATCTCTAACCCTAGTCCTCAACATAACCCTAACCCTAGGTCCAATCGGAACCCTAACCGGATCTGTATACCTAGCCCTGAACATAACCCTAACCCTAGGTCCAATCGGAACCCTAACCGGATCTGTATACCTAGCCCTGAACATAACCCTAACCCTAGGTCCAATCGGAACCCTAACAGGATCTCTACCCCTCGCCCTCAACATAACCATAACCCTAGATCCAATAGGAACCCTAACCGGATCTCTAACCCTAGCCCTCAACATAACCCTAACCCTAGGCCCAATCGGAACCCTAACCGGACCTCTAACCCTCGCCCTCAACATAACCCTAACCCTAGGTCCAATCGGAACCCTATCCGGAACTCTACCCTAGCCCTCAACATATCACTAACCCTAGGTCCAATCGGAACCCTAACCGGATCTCTAACCCGAGCCCTCAACATAACCCTAACCCTAGGTCTAATCGGAACCCTAACCGGATCTCTAACCCTAGCCCTCAACATAACCCTAACCCTACTTTCAATCGGAACCCCAACCGGATCTCTAACACTAGCCCTCAACATAACCCTAACCCTAGGTCCAATCGGAACCCTAACTGGATCTCTAACCCTAGCCCTCAACATAACCCTAACCGAGGTCCAATCGGAACGCTAACCGGATCTCTAACACCAGCCATCAACATAACCCTAACCCTAGGTCCAATCGGAACCCTAACCGGATCTCTAAACCTAGCCCTCAACATAACCCTAACCCTAGGACCAATCGGAACACTACATGGATATCTAAACCTAGCCCTCAACGTAACCCTAACCCTAGGTCCAATCGGAACCGTATCCGGAACTCTAACCCTAGCCCTCAACATAACCCTAACCCTAGGTCCAATCGGTACCCTAACAGGATCTCTACCGCTCTTCCTCAACATAACCCTAACCCTAGGTCCAATCGGAACCCTAACCGGATCTCTAACCCCAGCCATCAACATAACCCTAACCCTAGGTCCAATCGGAACCCTAACCGGATCTCTAACCCTAGCCCTCAACATACCCCTAACCCTAGGTCCAATCGGAACCCAAACCGGATCTGTATACCTAGCCCTCAACATAACCCTAACCCTAGGTTCCATCGGAACCCTAACCAGATCTCTACCCCTCGCCCTCAACATAACCCTAACCCTAGGTCCAATCGGAACCCTAACCGGATCTCTAACCCTAGCCCTCAACAAAACCCTAACCCTAGGTCCAATCGGAACCCTAACCGGATCTCTAACCCTAGCCCTCAACATAACCCTAACCCGAGGACCAATCCGAACCCTAACCGGATCTCTATCCCTCGCCCTCAACATAACCCTAACCCGAGGTCCAATCGGAACCCTAACGGGATCTCTAAACCTATCCCTCAACATAACCCTAACCCTAGGTCCAATCGGAACCCTAACCGGATCTCTTACCCTAGCCCTCAACATAACCCTAACCCTAGGACACTTCGGAACCCTAAATGTATATCTAACCCTAGCCCTCAACGTAATCCTAACCCTAGGTCCAATCGGAACCCGAACCGGATATCTAACCCTAGCCCTCAACATAACCCTAACCCTAGGTCCAATCGGAACCCTAACAGGATTTCTACCCCTCGCCCTCAACATAACCCTAACCCTAGGTCCAATCGGAACCCTAACCGAATCTCTAACCCTAGCCCGCAACACAACCCTAACCCTAGGTCCAATCGGAACCCTAACCGGATCTGTATACCTAGCCCTCAACATAACCCTAAACCTAGGTCCAATCGGAAACCTAACCGGATCTCTAACCCTAGCCCTCAAATTAACCCTAACCCTAGGTCCAATCGGAACTCTAACCGGATCTCTAACCCTAGCACTCAACATAACCCTAACCCTAGGTCCAATCGGAACCCTAAACGGATATCTAACCCTAGCCCTCAACATAACTCTAACCCTAGGACCAATCGGAACCCTAAACGGAACTCTAAACCTAGCCCTCAACATAACCATAACCCTAGGTCCAATCGGAACCCTAACCGGATCTCTAACCCTAGCCCGCAACATAACCCTAACCGTAGGTCCAATCGGAAACCTAACCGGATCTCTAACCCTAGCACTCAACATGACCCTAACCTGAGGTCCAATCGGAACCCTAACCGGGTCTGTAAACCTAGCCCTCAACATAACCCTAACCCTAGGTCCAATTGGAACCCTAACCGGATCCCTAACCCTAGCCCTCAACATAACCCTAACCCTAGGACCAATCCGAACCCTAACCGGATCTCTACCCCTAGCCCTCAACATAACCCTAACCCGAGGTCCAATTGGAACCCTAACCGGATCTCTAAACCTAGCCCACAAC
The DNA here is from genome assembly GCF_054644295.1 of Miniopterus natalensis. Classification (NCBI taxonomy): domain Eukaryota; kingdom Metazoa; phylum Chordata; class Mammalia; order Chiroptera; family Miniopteridae; genus Miniopterus; species Miniopterus natalensis. The sequence goes on from NW_028269988.1 coordinate 151,693, forward strand.
ATAACCCTAACCCTAGGTCCAATCGGAACCCTAACCGGATATCTAACCCTATCCCTCAACATAACCCTAACCCTAGGTCCAATCGGAACCCGAACTGGATCTCTACCCCAGCCCTCAACATAACCCTAACCCTAGGTCCAATCGGAACCCTAACCGGATCTCTACCCCTCGCCCTCAACATATCCCTAACCCTAGGTCCAATCGGAACCCTAACCGGATGTCTACCCCTCGCCCTCAACATAACCCTAACCCTTGGTCCAATCGGAACCCTAACCAGATATCTAACACTAGCCCTCAACATAACCCTAAACCTAGGTCCAATCGGAACCCTAACCGGATCTCTAACCCTAGCTCTAAACATAACCCTAACCCTAGGTCCAAACGGAACCCTAATCGGATCTCTAACCCTATCCCTCAACATAAACCTAACCCTAGGTCCAATCGGATACCTAACAGGATGTCAAACCCTAGCCTTCAACATTCCCTAACACTAGGTCCATTCGGAACCCTAACCGGATCTCTAACCCTAGCCCTCAACATAACCCTAACACTAGGTCCAATCGGAACCCTAACGGGATCTGTATACCTAGCCCTGAACATAACCCTAACCCTAGGTCCAATCGGAACCCTAACCGGATCTGTATACCTAGCCCTGAACATAACCCTAACCCTAGGTCCAATCGGAACCCTAACAGGATCTCTAACCCTAGCCCTCAACATAACCCTAACCCTAGGTCCAATCGGAACCCGAACCGGATCTGTATACCTAGCCCTGAACATAACCCTAACCCTAGATCCAATAGGAACCCTAACCGGATCTCTAACCCTAGCCCTCAACATAACCCTAACCCTAGGTCCAATCGGAACCCTAACCGGATCCCTAACCCTAGCCCTCAACATAACCCTAACCCTAGGACCAATCCGAACCCTAACCGGATCTCTACCCCTCGCCCTCAACATAACCCTAACCCGAGGTCCAATCGGAACCCTAACCGGATCTCTAAACCTAGCCCACAACATAACCCTAACCCTAGGTCCAGTCGGAACCCTAACCGGATCTCTAACCCTAGCCCTCAACATAACCCTAACCCTAGGACCAATCGGAACCCTAAATGGATATTTAACCCTTCCCCTCAACGTAAACCTAACCCTAGGTCCAATCTGAACCCTAACCGGATCTCTAACCCTAGCGCTCAACATAACCCTAACCCGAGGTCCAATCGGAACCCTAACCGGATCTCTAACCCTAGCCCTCAACATAACCCGAACCCTAGGCCTAATCGGAACCCTAACCGGATCTCTAACCCTAGCCCTAAACATAACCCTAACCCTAGATCCAATCGGAACCCTATCCGGAACTCTACCCTAGCCCTCAACATATCACTAACCCTAGGTCCAATCGGAACCCTAACCGGATATCTAACCCTATCCCTCAACATAACCCTAAGCCTAGGTCCAATCGGAACCCTAACTGGATCTCTACCCCAGCCCTCAACATAACCCTAACCCTAGGTCCAATCGGAACCCTAACCGGATCTCTACCCCTCGCCCTCAACATAACCCTAACCCTAGGTCAAATCGGAACCCTAACCGGATGTCTAACCCTCGCCCTCAACATAACCCTAACCCTTGGTCCAATCGGAACCCTAACCGTATCTCTAACCCTAGCTCTAAACATAACCCTAACCCGAGGTCCAATCGGAACCCTAATCGGATCTCTAACCCTATCCCTCAACATAACCCTAACCCTAGGTCCAATCGGAAACCTAACAGGATGTCTAACCCTAGCCTTCAACATTCCCTAACACTAGGTCCATTAGGAACCCTTACCGGATCTCTAACCCTAGCCCTCAACATAACCCTAACCCTAGGTCCAATCGGAACCCTAACCGGATCTGTATACCTAGCCCTGAACATAACCCTAACCCTAGGTCCAATCGGAACCCTAACAGGATCTCTACCCCTCGCCCTCAACATAACCCTAACCCTAGATCCAATCGGAACCCTAACCAGATCTCTAACCCTAGCCCTCAACATAACCCTAACCCTAGGCCCAATCGGAACCCTAACCGGACCTCTAACCCTCGCCCTCAACATAACCCTAACCCTAGGTCCAATCGGAACCCTAACCAGATCTCTAACCCTAGCCCTCAACATAACCCTAACCCTAGGTCCAATCGGAACCCTAACCGGATCTCTAACCCTAGCCCTCAACATAAGCCTAACCCTAGGTCCAATCGGATCCCTAACCAGATCTCTAACCCTAGCGTTCAACATAACCCTAACCCTAGGTCCAATCAGAACCCTAACAGATCTCTAACCCTAGCCCTCAACATACCCTAACCCCAGGTCCAATCGGAACCCTAACCGGGTCTGTATACCTAGCCTTGAACATAACCCTAACCCTAGGTCCAATCGGAACCCTAACCGGATCTCTATACCTAGCCCTGAACATAACCCTAACCCTAGGTCCAATCGGAACCCTAACAGGATCTCTACCCCTCGCCCTAAACATAACCCTAACCCTAGGTCCAATCGGAACCCTAACCGGATCTCTAAACCTCGCCCTCAACATAACCCTAACCCTAGGTCCAATCGGATCCCTAACCGGATCTCTAAACCTAGCCCTCAACATAACCCTAACCCTAGGTCCAATCGGAACCCTAACCGGGTCTGTATACCTAGCCCTCAACATAACCCTAACCCTAGGTACAATCGTAACCCTAACCGGATCCCTAACCCTAGCCCTCAACATAACCCTAACCCTAGGTCCAATCGGAACCCTACCGGATCTCTAACCCTAGCCCTCAACATAACCCTAACCCTAGGTCCAATCGGAACCCTAACCGGATCTCTAACCCTAGCCCTCAACATAACCCTAACCCTAGGTCCAATTGGAACCCTAACCGGATCTCTAAACCTAGCCCTCAACATAACCCTAACCCTAGGTCCAATCGGAACCCTACCGGATCTCTAACACTAGCCCTCAACATAACCCTAACCCTAGGTCCAATCGGAACCCTAACCGGATCTCTAAACCTAGCCCTCAATATCACCCTAACCCTAGGTCCAATCGGAACCCTAACACGATCTCTAACCCTCGCCCTCAACATAACCCTAACCCTAGGTTCAATCGGGACCCTAACCGGATCTCTAAACCTAGCCCTCAACATAACCCTAACCCTAGGTCCAATCGGAACCCTAACCGGATCTCTAACCCTAGCACTCAACATAACCCTAACCCTAGGTCCAATCGGAAACCTAACCGGATCTCTAACCCTAGCCCTCAACATAACCCTAACCCTAGGTCCAATCGGAACCCTAACTGGATCTCTAAACCTAGCCCTCAACATAACCCTAAGCCTAGGTCCAATCGGTCCCTAAACGGATATCTAACCCTAGCCCTCAACATAATCCTAACCCTAGGTCCAATCGGTACCCTATACGGAACTCTAAACCTAGCCCTCAACATAACCATAACCCTAGGTCCAATCGGAATCCTAACCGGATCTCTAACCCTAGCCCTCAACATAACCCTAACCCTAGGTCCAATCAGAACCCTAACCGGATCTCTAACCCTAGTACTCAACATAACCCTAACCCTAGGTCCAATCGGAACCCTAACCGGATCTGTATACCTAGCCCTCAACATAACCCTAACCCTAGGTCCAATCGGAACCCTAACCGGATCTCTAACCCTAGCCCTCAACATAACCCTAACCTTAGGTCCAATCGGAACCCTAACCGGATCTCTAACCCTCGTCCTCAACATAACCCTAACCCTAGGTCCAATCGGAACCCTAACCGGGTCTGTATACCTAGCCCTCAACATAACCCTAACCCTAGGTCCAATCGGAACCCTAACCGGATCCCTAACCTTAGCCCTCAACATAACCCTAACCCTAGGAACAATCCGAACCCTAACCGGATCTCTACCCCTCGCCCTCAACATAACCCTAACCCTAGATCCAATAGGAACCCTAACAGGATCTCTAACCCTAGCCCTCAACATAACCCTAACCCTAGGTCCAATCGGAACCCTAACAGGATCTCTACCCCTCGCCCTCAACATAACCCTAACCCTAGCTCCAATCGGAACCCTAACCGGAATTCTAACCATAGCCCTCAACATAACCCTAACCCGAGGTCCAATCGGAACCCTAACCAGATCTGTATACCTAGCCCTCAACATCACCCTAACCGTAGGTCCAATCGGAACCCTAACCGGATCTGTATACCTAGCCCTCAACATAACCCTAACCCTAGGTCCAATCGGAACCCTAACCGATTCTCTAACCCTAGCCCTCAACATAACCCTAACCCTAGGTCCAATCGCAACCCCAACCGGATCTCTAACCCTAGCCCTCAACATAACCCTAACACTAGGTCCAATCGGAACCCTAACCGGAAGTCTAACCCTAGCCCTCAACATAACCCTAACACTAGGTCAAATCGGAACCCTAAACGGAACTCTAACCCTCGCCCTCAACATAACCCTAAACCTAGGTCCAATCGGAACCCTAACCAGATCTCTAACCCTAGCCCTCAACATAACCCTAACCCTAGGTCCAATCGGAACCCTAAACGGAACTCTAACCCTCGCCCTCAACATAACCCTAACCCTAGGTCCAATGGGAACCCTAACCAGATCTCTAACCCTAACCCTCAACATAACCCTAACCCTAGGTCCAATCGGAACCCTAACCGGGTCTGTATACCTAGATCTCAACATAACCCTAACCCTAGGTCCAATCGAAACCCTAACCGGATCCCGAACCCCAGCCCTCAACAGAACCCTAACCGTAGGACCAATCCGAACCCTAACCGGATCTCTACCCCTCGCCCTCAACATAACCCTAACCCGAGGTCCAATCGGAATCCTAACCGGATCTCTAAACCTAGCCCTCAACATAACCCTAACCCTAGGTCCAATCGGAACCCTAACCGGAACTCTAACCCTAGCCCTCAAAATAACCCTAACCCTAGGTCCAGTCGGAACCCTAACGGGAACTCTAACCCTAGCCCTCAACATAACCCTAACCCTAGGTCCAATTGGAACCCTAACCGGATATCTGTCCCTAGCCCTCAACATAACCCTAACCCAGGTCCAATCGGAACCCTAACAGGATCTCTAACCCTAGCCCTCAACATAACCCTAACCCTAGGTCCAATCGGAACCCTAAATGGATATCTAACCCTAGCCCTCAACGTAACCATTAACCCTAGGTCCAACCAGAACCCTAACCGGATATCTAACCTTCGCCCTCAACATAACCCTAACCCTAGGTCCAATCGGAACCCTAACAGGATCTCTACCCCTCGTCCTCAACATAACCCTAACCCTAGTTCCAATTGGAACCCTAACCGGATCTGTATATCTAGCCCTCAACATAACCCTAACTCTAGGTCCAATCGGAACCCTAAACGGATCTCTAACCCTCGCCCTCAACATAACCCTAACCCTAGGTCCAATCGGAACCCTAACCGGATCTCTAACCCTAGCCCTCAACATAACCCTTACCCTAGGTCCAATCGGAACCCTAACCGGATCTCTAACCCTAGCCCTCAACATAACCCCTAACCCTAGGGCCAATCGGAACCCTAACAGGACCTCTACCCCTCGCCCTCAACATAACCCTAACCCTAGGTCCAATCGGAACCCTAACCGGATCTTTATACTTAGCCTTCAACATAACCCTAACCCTAGGTCCAATCGGAACCCTAACCGGATCTCTAACCCTAGCCCTCAACATAACCCTAACCCTAGGTCCAATCGGAACCCTACCCGGATCTGTATACCTAGCCCTCAACATAACCCTAAACCTAGGTCCAATCCAAAAGATAACCGGATCTCTAAACCTAGCCCTCAACATAACCCTAACCCTAGGTCCAATCGGAACCCTAACCGGATCTCTAACCTTAGCCCTCAACATAACCCTAACCCTAGGTCCAATCGGAACCCTACCCGGATCTGTATACCTTGCCCTCAACATAACCCTAACCATAGGTCCAATCGGAAACCTAACAGGATCTCTAACCCTAGCCCTCAACACAACGCTAATCCTGGGTCCAACCGTAACCCTTACCGGATGTCTAACCCTAGCCCTCAAAATAACCCTAACCCTAGGTCCAATCGGAACCCTAACCAGATCTCTAACCCTAGCCCTCAACATAACCCTAATCCTAGGTCCAATCGGAACCCTAAACGGGTCCGTATACCTCGCCCTCAACATAACCCTAACCCTAGGTCCAATCGGAACCCTAACCAGATCTCTAACCCTAACCCTCAACATAACCCTAACCCTAGGTCCAATCGGAACCCTAAACGGATCCTTAACCCTAGCCCTCAACATAACCCTAACCCTAGGACCAATCCGAATCCTAACCGGATCTCTACCCCTCGCCCTCAACATAACCCTAACCCGAGGTCCAATCGGAACCCTAACCGGATCTCTAAACCTAGCCCTCAACATAACCCTAACCGTAGGTCCAATCGGAACCCTAACCGGAACTCTAACCCTAGCCCTCAAAATAATCCTAACCCTAGGTCCAATCGGAACCCTAACCGGGTCCGTATACCTCGCCCTCAACATAACCCTAACCCTAGGTCCAATCGGAACCCTAACCAGATCTCTAACCCTAGCCCTCAACATAACCCTAATCCTAGGTCTAATCGGAACCCTAACCGGGTCTGTATACCTAGCGCTCAACATAACCCTAACCCTAGGTCCAATCGGAACCCTAACCGGATCCCTAAACCTACCCCTCAACATAACCCTAACCCTAGGACCAATCCGAACCCTAACCGGAACTCTACCCCTCGCCCTCAACATAACCCTAACCCGAGGTCCAATCGGAACCCTAACCGGATCTCTAACCCTAGCCCTCAACATAACCCTAACCCTAGGTCCAATCGGAACCCTAAATGGATATCTAACCCTAGCCCTCAACGTAAGCATTAACCCTAAGTCCAATCGGAACCCTAACCGGATATCTAACCCTAGCCCTCAACATAACCCTAACCCTAGGTCCAATCGGAACCCTAACAGGATCTCTACACCTCGCCCTCAACATAACCCTAACCCTAGGTCCAATCGAAACCCTAACCGGATCTCTAACCCTAGCCCTCAACATAACCCTAACCCTAGTTCCAATCGGAACCCAAACTGGAACTCTAACCCTAGCCCTCAACATAACCCTAACCCTAGGTCCAATCGGAACCCTAACCGGATCTCTAACCCTAGTCCTCAACATAACCCTAACCCTAGGTCCAATCGGAACCCTAACCGGATCTGTATACCTAGCCTTCAACATAACCCTAACCCTACGTCCAATCGGAAACCTAACCGGATCTCTAACCCTAGCCCTCAACATAACCCTACGCCTAGGTCCAATCGGAACCCTAAACGGATCTGTATACCTAGCCCTCAACATAACCCGAACCCTAGGTCCAATCGGAAACCTAACAGGATCTCTAACACTAGCCTTCAACATAACCCTAACCCTAGGTCCAATCGGAACCCTAACCGGATCTCTAAACCTAACCCTCAACATAACCCTGTCCCTAGGTCCAATCGGAACCCTAACCGGATCCCGTACCCTAGCCCTCAACATAAACCTAACCGTAGGACCAATCCGAACCCTAACCGGATCTCTACCCCTCGCCCTCAACATAACCCTAACCCGAGGTCCAATCGGAACCCTAACCGGATCTCTAAACCTAACCCTCAACATAACCCTAACCCTAGGTCCAATCGGAACCCTAACCGGAACTCTAACCCTAGCCCTCAAAATAACCCTAACCCTAGGTCCAATCGGAACCCTAACCGGAACTCTAACCCTAGCCCTCAACATAACCCTAACCCTAGGTCCAATCGGAACCCTAACCGGATATCTATCCCTTAGCCCTCAACATAACCCTAACCCTAAGTCCAATCGGAACCCTAACAGGATCTCTAACCCTAGCCCTCAACATAACCCTAACCCTAGGTCCAATCGGAACCCTAAATGGATATCTAACCCTAGCCCTCAACGTAACCATTAACCCTAGGTCCAACCAGAACCCTAACCGAATCTGTATATCTAGCCCTCAACATAACCCTAACCCTAGTTCCAATCGGAACCCTAACCGGATCTGTATATCTAGCCCTCAACATAACCCTAACCCTAGGTCCAATCGGAACCCTAACCGGATCTCTAACCCTAGCCCTCAACATAACCCTAACCCTAGGTCCAATCGGAATCCTAACCGGATCTCTAACCCTAGCCCTCAACATAACCCTAACCCTAGGTCCAATGAAAACACTAACTGGATCTCTAACCCTAGCCCTCAACATAACCCTAACCCAAGGTCCAATCGGAACCCCAACCGGATCTCTAACCCTAGCTCTCAACATAACCCTAACCCTAGGTCCAATCAGTACCCTAACCGGATCTCTAACCCTAGCCCTCAACATAAACCTAACCCTACGTCCAATCGGAACCCTAACCGGATTTCTAACCCTAGCCTTCAACATAACCCTAACCCTAGGTCCAATCGGAACCCTAACCTGATCTGTATACCTAGCCCTCAACATAACCCTAACCCTAGGTCCAATCGGAACCCTAAACGGATCTCTAACCCTAGCCCTCAACATAACCCTCACCCTAGGTCCAATCGGAACCCTAACCGGATCTGTATACCTAGCCCTCAACATAACCCTAACCCTAGGTCCAATCGGAACCCTAACCGGATCTGTGTACCTAGACATCAACATAACCCTAACCCTAGGTCCTATCGGAACCCTAACCGGATCTCTAACCCTAGCCCTCAACATAACCCTAACCCTAGGTCCAATCGGAACCCTAACCGGATCTCTAACCCTAGCCCTCAACATAACCCTAACCCTAGGTCCAATCGGAACCCTAACCGGATCTGTATACCTAGCCCTCAACATAACCCTAACCCTAGGTCCAATCGGAACCCTAACCGGATCTCTAACCCTAGCCCTCAACATAACCCTAACCCTAGGTCCAATCAGAACCCTAACCGGATCTCTAACCCTAGCCCTCAACGTAACCCTAACCCTAGGTCCAATCGGAACAGTAAACGAATATCTAACCCTAGCCCTCAACATAACCCGAACCCTTGGTTCAATCGGTAACCTAACCGGATCTCTAAACCTCGCCCTCAACATAACCCTAATCCTAGGTCCAATCGGAACCCTAACCAGATCTCTACACCTCGCCCTCAACGTAACCCTAACCCTAGGTCCAATCGGAACCCTAGCCGGTTCTCTACCCCTCGCCCTCAACATAACCCTAACCCTAGGTCCAATAGGAACCCTAACCGGATATCTAACCCTAGCCCTCTACATAACCCTAACCCTAGTTCCAATCGGAACCCTAACAGGATCTCTAACCTAGCCCGCAACATAACCCTAACCCTAGGTCCAATCGGAACCCTAAACGGATATCTAAACCTAGCCCTCAACATAACCCTAACCCTAGGTCCAATCGGAACTCTGACCGGATATCTAACCCTAGCCCTCTACATAACCCTAACCCTAGGTCCAATCGGAACCCTAACCGGATCTGTATACCTAGCCCTCAACATAACACTAACCCTAGGTCCAATCGGAACCCTAACAGGATCTCTACCCCTCGCCCTCAACCTAGCCCTAACCCTAGGTCCAATCGCAACCCTAACCGGATCTCTAACCCTAGCCCTCAACATAACCCTAACCCTAGGTTCAATCGTATCCCTAACCGGATCTCTAACGCTAGCCCTCAACATAACCCTAACCCTAGGTCCAATCGGAACCCTAACCGGATCTCTAACCCTAGCTCTCAACATAACCCTAACCCTAGGTCCAATCAGTACCCTAACCGGATCTCTAACCCTAGCCCTCATCATAAACCTAACCCTACGTCCAATTGGAACCCTAACCGGATTTCTAACCCTAGCCTTCAACATAACCCTAACCCTAGGTCCAATCGGAACCCTAATCGGATCTGTGTACCTAGCCCTCAACATAACCCTAACCCTAGGTCCAATCGGAACCCCAACCGGATCTCTAACCCTAGCCCTCAACATAACCCTAACCCTAGGTCCAATCGGAAGCCTAACCGGATCTCTAACCCTAGCCCTCAACATAACCCTAACCCTAGGTCCAATCGGAACCCTAACCGGATCTCTAACCCTAGCCCTCCACATAACCCTAACCCTAGGTCCAATCGGAACCCTAACCGGAACTCTAAACCTAGCCCTCAAAATAACCCTAACCCTAGGTCGAATCGGAACCCTAAGCGGATCTCTAACCCTAGCGCTCAACATATCACTAACCCTAGGTCCAATCGGAACCCTAAACGGATATCTAACCCTAGCCCTCAACATAACCTTAACCCTAGGTCCAATCGGAACCCTAACCGGATATCTAACCCTAGCCCTCAACATAACCCTAACCCTAGGTCCAATCGGAACCCTAACCGGATATCTAACCCTAGCCCTCAACATAACCTTAACCCTAGTTCCAATCGGAACCCTAACAGGATCTCTACCCCAGCCCTCAACATAACCCTAACGCTAGGTCCAATCGGAACCCTAACCGGATCTCTACCCCTCGCCCGCAACATAACCCTAACCCGAGGTCCAATCGGAACCCTAACCGGATCTCTACATCTCGCCCTCAACATAACCCTAAACCTTGGTCCAATCGGAACCCTAACCGGATATCTAACACTAGCCCTCAACATAACCCTAACCCTAGGTAAAAATCGGAACCCTAACCGGATCTCTAACCCTAGCTCTCAAGATAACCCTAACCCTAGGTCCAATTTGAACCCTAACCGGATCTCTAACCCTAGCCCTCAACATAACCCTAACACTAGGTCCAATCGGAACCGTAACGGGATTTCTAACCCTAGCCTTCAACATAACCCTAACCCTAGGTCCAATCGGAACCCTACCGGATCTGTATACCTAGCCCTCAACATAACCCTAACCCTTGGTCCAATCGGAACCCCAACCGGATCTCTAACCCTAGCCCTCAACATAACCCTAACCCTAGGTCCAATCGGAACCCTAAACGGATATCTAACCCTAGCCCTCAACATAACCCTAACCCTAGGTCCAATCGGAACCCTAAACGGATTTCTAACCGTAGCCATCAACATAACCCTAACCCTAGGTCCAATCGGAACCCTAACCGGATCTGTATACCTAGCCCTCAACATAACACTAACACTAGGTCCAATCGGAACCCTAACCGGATCTGTATACCTAGCCCTCAACATAACCCTAACCCTAGGTCCAATCGGAACCCTAACCGGATCTCTAACCCTAGCCCACAACATAACCTTAACCCTAGGTCCAATCGGAACCCTAACCGGATCTGTGTACCTAGCCCTCAACATAACCCTAACCCTAGGTCCAATCGGAACCCCAACCGGAACTCTTACCCTAGCCCTCAACATAACCCTAACCCTAGGTTCAATCGGAAGCCTAACCGGATCTCTAACCCTAGCCCTCAACGTAACCCTAACCCTAGGTCCAATCGGAACCCTAACCGGATCTCTAACCCTAGCCCTCAACATAACCCTAACCCTAGGTCCAATGAAAACACTAACTGGATCTCTAACCCTAGGCCTCAACATAACCCTAACCCTAGGTCCAATCGGAACCCCAACCGGATCTCTAACCCTAGCTCTCAACTTAACCCTAACCCTAGGTCTAATCAGTACCCTAACCGGATCTCTAACCCTAGCCCTCAACATAAACTTAACCCTACGTCCAATCGGAACCCTAACCGGATTTCTAACCCTAGCCTTCAACATAACCCTAACCCTAGGTCCAATCGGAACCCTAACCGGATCTGTATACCTAGCCCTCAACATAACCCTAACCCTAGGTCCAATCGGAACCCTAACCGGATCTGTATACCTAGCCCTCAACATAACCCTAACCCTAGGTCCAATCGGAACCCTAACCGGATCTGTATACCTAGCCCTCAACATAACCCTAACCCTAGGTCCTATCGGAACCCTAACCGGATCTCTAACCCTAGCCCTCAACATAACCCTAACCCTAGGTCCAATCGGAACCCTAACCGGATCTCTAACCCTAGCCCTCAACATAACCCTAAACCTAGGTCCAATCGGAACCCTAACGGGATCAGTATACCTAGCCCTCAACATAACCCTAACCCTAGGTCCAATCGGAACCGTAACCGGATCTCTAACCCTAGCCCTCATCATAACCCTAACCCTAGGTCCAATCGGAACCCTAACCGAATCTCTAACCCTAGCTCTCAACGTAACCCTAACCCTAGGTCCAATCGGAACAGTAAACGGATATCTAAACCTAGCCCTCAACATAACCCGAACCCTTGGTCCAATCGGAAACCTAACCGGATCTCTAAACCTCGCCCTCAACATAACCCTAATCCTAGGTCCAATCGGAACCCTAACCGGATCTCTACACCTCACCCTCAACATAACCCTAATCCTAGGTCCAATCGGAACCCTTGCCGGTTCTCTACCCCTCGCCCTCAACATATCCCTAACCCTAGGTCCAATCGGAACCTTAACCGGATATCTAACCCTAGCCCTCTACATAACCCTTACCCTAGTTCGAATCGGAACCGTAACAGGATCTCTAACCCAGCCCGCAACATAACCCTAACCCTAGGTCCAATCGGAACCCTAAACGGATATCTAAACCTAGCCCTCAACATAACCCTAACCCTACGTCCAATCGGAACCCTGACCGGATATCTAACCCTAGCCCTCTACATAACCCTAACCCTAGGTCCAATCGGAACCCTTACCGGATCTGTGTACCTAGACCTCAACATAACCCTAACCCTAGGTCCAATCAGAACCCTAACCGGATCTGTATACCTAGCCCTCAACATAACCCTAACCCTAGGTCCAATCGGAACCCTAACAGGATCTCTACCCCTCGCCCTCAACCTAGCCCTAACCCTAGGTTCAATCGCAACCCTAACCGGATCTCTAACCCTAGCCCTCAACATAACCCTAACCCTAGGTTCAATCGTATCCCTAACCGGATCTCTAACGCTAGCCCTCAACATAACCCTAACCCTAGGTCCAATCGGAACCCTAACCGGATCTTTAACCCTAGCTCTCAACATAACCCTAACCCTAGTTCCAATCGGAACCCTAACAGGATCTCTACCCCAGCCCTCAACATAACCCTAACGCTAGGTCCAATCGGAACCCTAACCGGATCTCTACCCCTCGCCCGCAACATAACCCTAACCCGAGGTCCAATCGGAACCCTAACCGGATCTCTACATCTCGCCCTCAACATAACCCTAAACCTTGGTCAAATCGGAACCCTAACCGGATATCTAACACTAGCCCTCAACATAACCCTAACCCTAGGTAAAAATCGGAACCCTAACCGGATCTCTAACCCTAGCTCTCAAGATAACCCTAACCCTAGGTCCAATCTGAACCCTAACCGGATCTCTAACCCTAGCCCTCAACATAACCCTAACACTAGGTCCAATCGGAACCGTAACGGGATTTCTAACCCTAGCCTTCAACATAACCCTACCCCTAGGTCCAATCGGAACCCTAACCGGATCTGTATACCTAGCCCTCAACATAACCCTAACCCTAGGTCCAATCGGAACCCTAACCGGATCTGTATACCTAGCCCTCAACATAACCCTAAACCTATGTCCAATCGGAATCCTAACAGGATCTCTACCCCTCGCCCTCAACATAACCCTAACCCTAGGTCCAATCGGAACCCTAACCCGATCTCTAAACCTAGCCCTAAACATAACCCTAACCCTTGGTCCAATCGGAACCCCAACCGGATCTCTAACCCTAGCCCTCAACATAACCCTAACCCTAGGTCCAATCGGAACCCTAAACGGATATCTAACCCTAGCCCTCAACATAACCCTAACCCTAGGTCCAATCGGAACCCTAAACGGATTTCTAACCGTAGCCATCAACATAACCCTAACCCTAGGTCCAATCGGAACCCTAACCGGATCTGTATACCTAGCCCTCAACATAACACTAACGCTAGGTCCAATCGGAACCCTAACCGGATCTGTATACCTAGCCCTCAACATAACCCTAACCCTAGGTCCAATCGGAACCCTAACCGGATCTCTAACCCTAGCCCACAACATAACCCTAACCCTAGGTCCAATCGGAACCCTAACCGGATCTGTGTACCTAGCCCTCAACATAACCCTAACCCTAGGTCCAATCGGAACCCCAACCGGAACTCTTACCCTAGCCCTCAACATAACCCTAACCCTAGGTCCAATCGGAAGCCTAACCGGATCTCTAACCCTAGCCCTCAACGTAACCCTAACCCTAGGTCCAATCGGAACCCTAACCGGATCTCTAACCCTAGCCCTCAACATAACCCTAACCCTAGGTCCAATGAAAACACTAACTGGATCTCTAACCCTAGGCCTCAACATAACCCTAACCCTAGGTCCAATCGGAACCCCAACCGGATCTCTAACCCTAGCTCTCAACATAACCCTAACCCTAGGTCTAATCAGTACCCTAACCGGATCTCTAACCCTAGCCCTCAACATAAACTTAACCCTACGTCCAATCGGAACCCTAACCGGATTTTTAACCCTAGCCTTCAACATAACCCTAACCCTAGGTCCAATCGGAACCCTAACCGGATCTGTATACCTAGCCCTCAACATAACCCTAACCCTAGGTCCAATCGGAACCCTAACCGGATCTGTATACCTAGCCCTCAACATAACCCTAACCCTAGGTCCAATCGGAACCCTAACCGGATCTGTATACCTAGCCCTCAACATAACCCTAACCCTAGGTCCTATCGGAACCCTAACCGGATCTCTAACCCTAGCCCTCAACATAACCCTAACCCTAGGTCCAATCGGAACCCTAACCGGATCTCTAACCCTAGCCCTCAACATAACCCTAAACCTAGGTCCAATCGGAACCCTAACGGGATCAGTATACCTAGCCCTCAACATAACCCTAACCCTAGGTCCAATCGGAACCGTAACCGGATCTCTAACCCTAGCCCTCAACATAACCCTAACCCTAGGTCCAATCGGAACCCTAACCGAATCTCTAACCCTAGCTCTCAACGTAACCCTAACCCTAGGTCCAATCGGAACAGTAAACGGATATCTAAACCTAGCCCTCAACATAACCCGAACCCTTGGTCCAATCGGAAACCTAACCGGATCTCTAAACCTCGCCCTCAACATAACCCTAATCCTAGGTCCAATCGGAACCCTAACCGGATCTCTACACCTCACCCTCAACATAACCCTAATCCTAGGTCCAATCGGAACCCTTGCCGGTTCTCTACCCCTCGCCCTCAACATAACCCTAACCCTAGGTCCAATCGGAACCTTAACCGGATATCTAACCCTAGCCCTCTACATAACCCTTACCCTAGTTCGAATCGGAACCGTAACAGGATCTCTAACCCAGCCCGCAACATAACCCTAACCCTAGGTCCAATCGGAACCCTAAACGGATATCTAAACCTAGCCCTCAACATAACCCTAACCCTACGTCCAATCGGAACCCTGACCGGATATCTAACCCTAGCCCTCTACATAACCCTAACCCTAGGTCCAATCGGAACCCTTACCGGATCTGTGTACCTAGACCTCAACATAACCCTAACCCTAGGTCCAATCAGAACCCTAACCGGATCTGTATACCTAGCCCTCAACATAACCCTAACCCTAGGTCCAATCGGAACCCTAACAGGATCTCTACCCCTCGCCCTCAACCTAGCCCTAACCCTAGGTTCAATCGCAACCCTAACCGGATCTCTAACCCTAGCCCTCAACATAACCCTAACCCTAGGTTCAATCGTATCCCTAACCGGATCTCTAACGCTAGCCCTCAACATAACCCTAACCCTAGGTCCAATCGGAACCCTAACCGGATCTTTAACCCTAGCTCTCAACATAACCCTAACCCTAGTTCCAATCGGAACCCTAACAGGATCTCTACCCCAGCCCTCAACATAACCCTAACGCTAGGTCCAATCGGAACCCTAACCGGATCTCTACCCCTCGCCCGCAACATAACCCTAACCCGAGGTCCAATCGGAACCCTAACCGGATCTCTACATCTCGCCCTCAACATAACCCTAAACCTTGGTCCAATCGGAACCCTAACCGGATATCTAACACTAGCCCTCAACATAACCCTAACCCTAGGTAAAAATCGGAACCCTAACCGGATCTCTAACCCTAGCTCTCAAGATAACCCTAACCCTAGGTCCAATCTGAACCCTAACCGGATCTCTAACCCTAGCCCTCAACATAACCCTAACACTAGGTCCAATCGGAACCGTAACGGGATTTCTAACCCTAGCCTTCAACATAACCCTAACCCTAGGTCCAATCGGAACCCTAACCGGATCTGTATACCTAGCCCTCAACATAACCCTAACCCTAGGTCCAATCGGAACCCTAACCGGATCTGTATACCTAGCCCTCAACATAACCCTAAACCTATGTCCAATCGGAATCCTAACAGGATCTCTACCCCTCGCCCTCAACATAACCCTAACCCTAGGTCCAATCGGAACCCTAACCCGATCTCTAAACCTAGCCCTAAACATAACCCTAACCCTTGGTCCAATCGGAACCCCAACCGGATCTCTAACCCTAGCCCTCAACATAACCCTAACCCTAGGTCCAATCGGAACCCTAAACGGATATCTAACCCTAGCCCTCAACATAACCCTAACCCTAGGTCCAATCGGAACCCTAAACGGATTTCTAACCGTAGCCATCAACATAACCCTAACCCTAGGTCCAATCGGAACCCTAACCGGATCTGTATACCTAGCCCTCAACATAACACTAACGCTAGGTTCAATCGGAACCCTAACCGGATCTGTATACCTAGCCCTCAACATAACCCTAACCCTAGGTCCAATCGGAACCCTACCCGGATCTCTAACCCTAGCCCACAACATAACCCTAACCCTAGGTCCAATCGGAACCCTAACCGGATCTGTGTACCTAGCCCTCAACATAACCCTAACCCTAGGTCCAATCGGAACCCCAACCGGAACTCTTACCCTAGCCCTCAACATAACCCTAACCCTAGGTCCAATCGGAAGCCTAACCGGATCTCTAACCCTAGCCCTCAACGTAACCCTAACCCTAGGTCCAATCGGAACCCTAACCGGATCTCTAACCCTAGCCCTCAACATAACCCTAACCCTAGGTCCAATGAAAACACTAACTGGATCTCTAACCCTAGGCCTCAACATAACCCTAACCCTAGGTCCAATCGGAACCCCAACCGGATCTCTAACCCTAGCTCTCAACATAACCCTAACCCTAGGTCTAATCAGTACCCTAACCGGATCTCTAACCCTAGCCCTCAACATAAACTTAACCCTACGTCCAATCGGAACCCTAACCGGATTTCTAACCCTAGCCTTCAACATAACCCTAACCCTAGGTCCAATCGGAACCCTAACCGGATCTGTATACCTAGCCCTCAACATAACCCTAACCCTAGGTCCAATCGGAACCCTAACCGGATCTGTATACCTAGCCCTCAACATAACCCTAACCCTAGGTCCAATCGGAACCCTAACCGGATCTGTATACCTAGCCCTCAACATAACCCTAACCCTAGGTCCTATCGGAACCCTAACCGGATCTCTAACCCTAGCCCTCAACATAACCCTAACCCTAGGTCCAATCGGAACCCTAACCGGATCTCTAACCCTAGCCCTCAACATAACCCTAAACCTAGGTCCAATCGGAACCCTAACGGGATCAGTATACCTAGCCCTCAACATAACCCTAACCCTAGGTCCAATCGGAACCGTAACCGGATCTCTAACCCTAGCCCTCAACATAACCCTAACCCTAGGTCCAATCGGAACCCTAACCGAATCTCTAACCCTAGCTCTCAACGTAACCCTAACCCTAGGTCCAATCGGAACAGTAAACGGATATCTAAACCTAGCCCTCAACATAACCCGAACCCTTGGTCCAATCGGAAACCTAACCGGATCTCTAAACCTCGCCCTCAACATAACCCTAATCCTAGGTCCAATCGGAACCCTAACCGGATCTCTACACCTCACCCTCAACATAACCCTAATCCTAGGTCCAATCGGAACCCTTGCCGGTTCTCTACCCCTCGCCCTCAACATAACCCTAACCCTAGGTCCAATCGGAACCTTAACCGGATATCTAACCCTAGCCCTCTACATAACCCTTACCCTAGTTCGAATCGGAACCGTAACAGGATCTCTAACCCAGCCCGCAACATAACCCTAACCCTAGGTCCAATCGGAACCCTAAACGGATATCTAAACCTAGCCCTCAACATAACCCTAACCCTACGTCCAATCGGAACCCTGACCGGATATCTAACCCTAGCCCTCTACATAACCCTAACCCTAGGTCCAATCGGAACCCTTACCGGATCTGTGTACCTAGACCTCAACATAACCCTAACCCTAGGTCCAATCAGAACCCTAACCGGATCTGTATACCTAGCCCTCAACATAACCCTAACCCTAGGTCCAATCGGAACCCTAACAGGATCTCTTCCCCTCGCCCTCAACCTAGCCCTAACCCTAGGTCCAATCGCAACCCTAACCGGATCTCTAACCCTAGCCCTCAACATAACCCTAACCCTAGGTTCAATCGTATCCCTAACCGGATCTCTAACGCTAACCCTCAACATAACCCTAACCCTAGGACCAATCAGAACCCTAACGAGATCTGTATACCTAGCCCTATACATAACCCTAACCCTAGGTTCAATCGGAACCCTAACCGGATCTCTAACCCTAGCCCTCAACATAACCCTAACCCTAGGTCCAATCGGAACCCTAACCGGATCTGTGTACCTAGACCTCAACATAACCCTAACCGTAGGTCCAATCGGAACCCTAACCGGATCTCTAACCCTAGCCCTCAACATAACCCTAACCCTAGGTCCAATCGGAACCCTAACCGGATCTCTAACCCTAGCCCTCAACGTAACCCTAACCCTAGGTCCAATCGGAACAGTAAACGGATATCTAACCCTAGCCCTCAACATAACCCGAACCCTTGGTCCAATCGGAAACCTAACCGGATCTCTAAACCTTGCCCTCAACATAACCCTAATCCTAGGTCCAATCGGAACCCTAACCGGATCTCTACACCTCGCCCTCATATAACCCTCACCCTAGGTCCAATCGGAACCCTAGTCGGTTCTCTACCCCTCGCCCTCAACATAACCCTAACCCTAGGTCCAATCGGAACCCTAACAGGATCTCTACCCCTCGCCCTCAACATAACCCTAACCCTAGGTCCAATCGGAACCCTAACCGGATCTGTATACCTAGCCCTTAACATAACCCTAAACCTATGTCCAATCGGAATCCTAACAGGATCTCTACCCCTCGCCCTCAACATAACCCTAACCCTAGGTCCAATCGGAACCCTAACCCGATCTCTAAACCTAGCCCTCAACATAACCCTAACCGTAGGTCCAATCGGAACGCTAACCGAATCTCTAACCCAGCCCTCAACATAACCCTAACCCTGGGTCCAATCGGAACCCTAACCGGATCTGTGTTCCTAGCCCTAAACATAACCCTAACCCTTGGTCCAATCGGAACCCCAACCGGATCTCCAACCCTAGCCCTCAACATAACCCTAACCCTAGGTCCAATCAGAACCCTAAACGGATTTCTAACCGTAGCCATCAACATAACCCTAACCCTAGGTCCAATCGGAACCCTAACCGGATCTGTATCCCTAGGCCTCAACATAACACTAACCCTAGGTCCAATCGGAACCCTAACTGGATCTGCATACCTAGCCCTCAACATAACCCTAACCCTAGGTCCAATCGGAACCCTAACCGGATCTCTAACCCTAGCCCACAACATAACCCTAACCCTAGGTCCAATCGGAGCCCTAACCGGATCTGTGTACCTAGCCCTCAACATAACCCTAACCCTAGGTCCAATCGGAACCCCAACCGGAACTCTAACCCTAGCCCTCAACATAACCCTAACCCTAGGTCCAATCGGAAGCCTAACCGGATCTCTAACCCTAGCCCTCAACGTAACCCTAACCCTAGGTCCAATCGGAACCCTAACCGGATCTGTGTACCTAGACCTCAACATAACCCTAACCCTAGGTCCAATCGGAACCCTAACCGGATCTCTAACCCTAGCCCTCAACATAACCCTAACCCTAGGTCCAATCGGAACCGTAACCTGATCTCTAACCCTAGGACTCAACATAACCCTAAACGGAGGTCCAATCGGAACCCTAACCGGATCTCTAACCCTAGCCCTCAACATAACCCTAACCCTAGGTCCAATCAAAACCCTAACTGGATCTCTAACCCTAGCCCTCAATATAACCCTAACCCTAGGTCCAATCGGAACACTAACCGGATCTCTAACCCTAGCCCTCAACGTAACCCTAACCCTAGGTCCAATCGGAACAGTAAACGGATATCTAACCCTAGCCCTCAACATAACCCTAATCCTAGGTCCAATCAGAACCTTAACCGGATCTCTACACCTCGCCCTCAACATAACCCTAACCCTAGTTCCAATCGGAACCCTAGCCGGTTCTCTACCCCTCGCCCTAAACATAACCCTAACCCTAGGTCCAATCGGAACCCTAACCAGATCTCTAACCCTCGCCCTCAACATAACCCTAACCCTAGGTCCAATCGGAACACTAACCGGATCTCTAACCCTAGCCCTCAACATAACCCTAACCCTAGGTCCAATCGGAACCCTAACCGGATATCTAACCCTAGCCCTCTACATAACACTAACCCTAGTTTCAATCGGAACCCTAACAGGATCTCTAACCCAGCCCGCAACATAACCCTAACCCTAGGTCCAATCGGAACCCTAACCGGATCCCGACCCCTCGCCCTCAACATAACCCTAACCCGAGGTCCAATCGGAACCCTAACCGGATCTCTACCACTCGCCCTCAACATAACGCTAAAACTTGGTCCAAACGGAACCCTAACCGGATATCTAACACTAGCCCTCAACATAACCCTAACCCTAGGTCCAATCGGAACCCTAACCGGATCTCTAACCCTAGCCCTCAACATAACCCTAACCCTAGGTCCAATCGGAATCCTAACCGGATCTCTAACCCTAGCCCTCAACATAACCCTAACCCTAGGTCCAATGAAAACACTAACTGGATCTCTAACCCTAGCCCTCAACATAACCCTAACCCTAGGTCCAATCGGAACCCCAACCGGATCTCTAACCCTAGCTCTCAACATAACCCTAACCCTAGGTCCAATCAGTACCCTAACCGGATCTCTAACCCTAGCCCTCAACATAGACCTAACCCTACGTCCAATCGGAACCCTAACCGGATTTCTAACCCTAGCCTTCAACATAACCCTAACCCTAGGTCCAATCGGAACCCTAACCGGATCTGTATACCTAGCCCTCAACATAACCCTAACCCTAGGTCCAATCGGAACCCTAACCGGATCTGTATACCTAGCCCTCAACATAACCCTAACCCTAGGTCCAATCGGAACCCTAACCGGATCTGTGTACCTAGACCTCACCATAACCCTAACCCTAGGTCCTATCGGAACCCTAACCGGTTCTCTAACCCTAGCCCTCAACATAACCCTAACCCTAGGTCCAATCGGAACCCTAAACGGATCTCTAACCCTAGCCCTCACCATAACCCTAACCCTAGGTACAATCGGAACCCTAACAGGAACTCTACCCCTCGCCCTCAACATAACCCTAACCCTAGGTCCAATCAGAACCCTAACCGGATCTCTATCCCTAGCCCTCAACATAATCATAACCCTAGGTCCAATCGGAACCCTAAACGGATATCTAACCCTAGCCCTCAACATAACCCTAACCCTAGGTCCAATCGGAACCCTAACCGGATCTCTAACCCTAGCCCTCTACATAACACTAACCCTAGTTTCAATCGGAACCCTAACAGGATCTCTAACCCAGCCCGCAACATAACCCTAACCCTAGGTCCAATCGGAACCCTAACCGGATCTCTACCCCTCGCCCTCAACATAACCCTAACCCGAGGTCCAATCGGAACCCTAACCGGATCTCTACCACTCGCCCTCAACATAACGCTAAAACTTGGTCCAAACGGAACCCTAACCGGATATCTAACACTAGCCCTCAACATAACCCTAACCCTAGGTCCAATCGGAACCCTAACCGGATCTCTAACCCTAGCCCTCAACATAACCTTAACCCTAGGTCCAATCGGAATCCTAACCGGATCTCTAACCCTAGCCCTCAACATAACCCTAACCCTAGGTCCAATGAAAACACGAACTGGATCTCTAACCCTAGCCCTCAACATAACCCTAACCCTAGGTCCAATCGGAACCCCAACCGGATCTCTAACCCTAGCTCTCAACATAACCCTAACACTAGGTCCAATCAGTACCCTAACCGGATCTCTAACCCTAGCCCTCAACATAAACCTAACCCTACGTCCAATCGGAACCCTAACCGGATTTCTAACCCTAGCCTTCAACATAACCATAACCCTAGGTCCAATCGAAACCCTAACCGGATCTGTATACCTAGCCCTCAACATAACCCTCACCCTAGGTCCAGTCGGAACCCTAACCGGATCTGTATACCTAGCCCTCAACATAACCCTAACCCTAGGTCCAATCGGAACCCTAACCGGATCTGTGTACCTAGACCTCAACATAACCCTGACCCTAGGTCCTATCGAAACCCTAACCGGATCTCTAACCCTAGCCCTCAACATAACCCT
This sequence comes from Miniopterus natalensis, assembly GCF_054644295.1. Taxonomy (NCBI): domain Eukaryota; kingdom Metazoa; phylum Chordata; class Mammalia; order Chiroptera; family Miniopteridae; genus Miniopterus; species Miniopterus natalensis. Next base: position 174,486 of record NW_028269988.1, read on the forward strand.
AACCCTAGGTCCAATCGGAACCCTACCGGATCTCTAACCCTAGCCCTCAACATAACCCTAACCCTAGGTCCAATCGGAACCCTAACTGGATCTGTATACCTGGCCCTCAACATAACCCTAACCCTAGGTCCTATCGGAACCCTAACCGGATCTCTAACCCTAGCCCTCAACATAAACCTAACCCTACGTCCAATCGGAACCCTAACCGGATTTCTAACCCTAGCCTTCAACATAACCATAACCCTAGGTCCAATCGAAACCCTAACCGGATCTGTATACCTAGCCCTCAACATAACCCTCACCCTAGGTCCAGTCGGAACCCTAACCGGATCTGTATACCTAGCCCTCAACATAACCCTAACCCTAGGTCCAATCGGAACCCTAACCGGATCTGTGTACCTAGACCTCAACATAACCCTGACCCTAGGTCCTATCGAAACCCTAACCGGATCTCTAACCCTAGCCCTCAACATAACCCTAACCCTAGGTCCAATCGGAACCCTAACCGGATCTCTAACCCTAGCCCTCAACATAACCCTAACCCTAGGTCCAATCGGAACCCTAACTAGATCTGTATACCTGGCCCTCAACATAACCCTAACCCTAGGTCCTATCGGAACCCTAACCGGATCTCTAACCCTAGCCCTCAACATAACCCTAACCCTAGGACCAATCGGAACCCTAACCGGATCTCTAACCCTAGCCCTCAACGTAACCCTAACCCTAGGTCCAATCTGAACAGTAAACGAATATCTAACCCTAGCCCTCAACATAACCCGAACCCTTGGTCCAATCGGAAACCTAACCGGATCTCTAAACCTCGCCCTCAACATAACCCTAACCCTAGGTCCAATCGGAACCCTAGCAGGTTCTCTACCCCTCGCCCTCAACATAACCCTAACCCTAGGTCCAATCGGAACCCTAACCGGATATCTAACCCTAGCCCTCTACATAACCCTAACCCTAGGTCCAATCGGAACCCTAACCTGATCTGTGTACCTAGACCTCAACATAACCCTAACCCTAGGTCCAATCGGAACCCTAACCGGATCTGTATACCTAGCCCTCAACATAACCCTAACCCTAGGTCCAATCGGAACCCTAACAGGATCTCTACCCCTCGCCCTCAACCTAGCCCTAACCCTAGGTCCACTCGCAACCCTAACCGGATCTCTAACCCTAGCCCTCAACATAACCCTAACCCTAGGTTCAATCGTATCCCTAACCGGATCTCTAACGCTAGCCCTCAACATAACCCTAACCCTAGGTCCAATCGGAACCCTAATCGGAGCTCTAACCCTAGCTCTCAACATAACCCTAACCCTAGGTCCAATCAGTACCCTAACCGGATCTCTAACCCTAGCCCTCAACATAAACCTAACCCTACGTCCAATTGGAACCCTAACCGAATTTCTAACCCTAGCCTTCAACATAACCCTAAACCTAGGTCCAATCGGAATCCTAATCGGATCTGTGTACCTAGCCCTCAACATAACCCTAACCCTAGGTCCAATCGGAACCCCAACCGGATCTCTAACCCTAGCCCTCAACATAACCCTAACCCTAGGTCCAATCGCAAGCCTAACCGGATCTCTAACCCTAGCCCTCAACATAACCCTAACCCTAGGTCCAATCGGAACCCTAACCGGATCTCTAACCCTAGCCCTCAACATAACCCTAACCCTAGGTCCAATCGGAACCCTAACCGGAACTCTAACCCTAGCCCTCAAAATAACCCTAACCCTAGGTCCAATCGGAACCCTAAGCGGATCTCTAACCCTAGCGCTCAACATATCACTAACCCTAGGTCCAATCGGAACCCTAAACGGATATCTAACCCTAGCCCTAAACATAACCCTAACCCTAGGTCCAATCGGAACCCTAACCGGATATTGAACCCTAGCCCTCAACATAACCCTAACCCTAGGTCCAATCGGAACCCTAACCGGATATCTAATCCTAGCCCTCAACATAACCCTAACCCTAGTTCCAATCGGAACCCTAACAGGATCTCTACCCCAGCCCTCAACATAACCCTAACCATAGTTCCAATCGGAACCCTAACAGGATCTCTACCCCAGCCCTCAACATAACCCTAACCCGAGGTCCAATCGGAACCCTAACCGGATCTCTACATCTCGCCCTCAACATAACAATAAACCTTGGTCCAATCGGAACCCTAACCGGATATCTAACACTAGCCCTCAACATAACCCTAACCCTAGGTAAAAATCGGAACCCTAACCGGATCTCTAACCCTAGCTCTCAACATAACCCTAACCCTAGGTCCAATCTGAACCCTAACCGGATCTCTAACCCTAGCCCTCAACATAACCCTAACACTAGGTCCAATCGGAACCGTAACGGGATTTCTAACCCTAGCTTTCAACATAACCCTAACCCTAGGTCCAATCGGAACCCTAACCGGATCTGTATACCTAGCCCTCAACATAACCCTAACCCTAGGTCCAATCGGAACCCTAACCGGATCTGTATACCTAGCCCTCAACATAACCCTAAACCTATGTCCAATCGGAATCCTAACAGGATCTCTACCCCTCGCCCTCAACATAACCCTAACCCTAGGTCCAATCGGAACCCTAACCCGATCTCTAAACCTAGCCAACAACATAACCCTAACCGTAGGTCCAATCGGAACCCTAACCGAATCTCTAACCCTAGCCCTCAACATAACCCTAACCCTGGGTCCAATCGGAACCCTAACCGGATCTGTGTACCTAGCCCTAAACATAACCCTAACCGTTGGTCCAATCGGAACCCCAACCGGATCTCTAACCCTAGCCCTCAACATAACCCTAACCCTAGGTCCAATCGGAACCCTAAACGGATATCTAACCCTAGCCCTCAGCATAACCCTAACCCTAGGTCCAATCGGAACCCTAAACGGATTTCTAACCGTAGCCATCAACATAACCCTAACCCTAGGTCCAATCGGAACCCTAACCGGATCTGTATACCTAGCCCTCAACATAACACTAACCCTAGGTCCAATCGGAACCCTAACCGGATCTGTATACCTAGCCCTCAACATAACCCTAACCCTAGATCCAATCGGAACCCTAACCGGATCTCTAACCCTAGCCCACAACATAACCCTAACCCTAGGTCCAATCGGAACCCTAACCGGATCTGTGTACCTAGCCCTCAACATAACCCTAACCCTAGGTCCAATCGGAACCCCAACCGGAACTCTAACCCTAGCCCTCAACATAACCCTAACCCTAGGTCCAATCGGAAGCCTAACCGGATCTCTAACCCTAGCCCTCAACGTAACCCTAACCCTTGGTCCAATCGGAACCCTAACCGGATCTCTAACCCTAGCCCTCAACATAACCCTAACCCTAGGTCCAATGAAAACACTAACTGAATCTCTCACCCTAGCCCTCAACATAACCCTAACCCTAGGTCCAATCGGAACCCTAACCGGATCTCTAACCCTAGCCCTCAACATAAACCTAACCCTACGTCCAATCGGAACCCTAACCGGATTTCTAACCCTAGCCTTCAACATAACCCTAACCCTAGGTCCAATCGGAACCCTAACTGGATCTGTATACCTAGCCCTCAACATAACCCTAACCCTAGGTCCAATCGGAACCCTAACCGGATCTGTATACCTAGCCCTCAACATAACCCTAACCCTAGGTCCAATCGGAACCCTAACCGGATCTGTATACCTAGCCCTCAACATAACCCTAACCCTAGGTCCAATCGGAACCCTAACCGGATCTGTGTACCTAGACCTCAACATAACCCTAACCCTAGGTCCTATCGGAACCCTAACCGGATCTCTAACCCTAGCCCTCAACATAACCCTAACCCTAGGTCCAATCGGAACCCTAACCGGATCTCTAACCCTAGCCCTCAACATAACTCCAACCCTAGGTCCAATCGGAACCCTAACCGGATCTGTATACCTAGCCCTCAACATAACCCTAACCCTAGGTCCAATCGGAACCCTAACCGGATCTCTAACCCTAGCCCTCAACATAACCCTAACCCTAGGTCCAATCGGAACCCTAACCGGATCTCTAACCCTAGCTCTCAACGTAACCCTAACCCTAGGTCCAATCGGAACCCTAACCGGAACTCTAACCCTAGCCCTCAAAATAACCCTAACCCTAGGTCCAAACGGAACCCTAAGCGGATCTCTAACCCTAGCGCTCAACGTATCACTAACCCTAGGTCCAATCGGAACCCTAAACGGATATCTAACCCTAGCCCTCAACATAACCCTAACCCTAGGTCCAATCGGAACCCTAAACGGATATCTAACCCTAGCCCTCAACATAACCCTAACCCTAGGTCCAATCGGAACCCTAACCGGATATCTAACCCTAGCCCTCAACATAACCCTTACCCTATTTCCAATCGGAACCCTAACAGGATCTCTACCCCAGCCCTCAACATAACCCTAACGCTAAGTCCAATCGGAACCCTAACCGGTTCTCTAACCCTAGCCCTCAACATAACCCTAAAACTGGGTCCAATTGGAACCCTAACCGGATCTGTGTACCTAGCCCTAAACATAACCCTAACCCTTGGTCCAATCGGAACCCCAACCGGATCTCTAACCCTAGCCCTCAACATAACCCTAACCCTAGGTCCAATCGGAACCCTAAACGGATATCTAACCCTAGCCCTCAACATAACCCTAACCCTAGGTCCAATCGGAACCCTAAACGGATTTCTAACTGTAGCCATCAACATAACCCTAACCGTAGGTCCAATCGGAACCCTAACCGAATCTCTAACCCTAGCCCTCAACATAACCCTAAAACTGGGTCCAATTGGAACCCTAACCGGATCTGTGTACCTAGCCCTAAACATAACCCTAACCCTTGGTCCAATCGGAACCCCAACCGGATCTCGAACCCTAGCCCTCAACATAACCCTAACCCTAGGTCCAATCAGAACCCTAAACGGATATCTAACCCTAGCCCTCAACATAACCCTAACCCTAGGTCCAATCGGAACCCTAAACGGATTTCTAACCGTAGCCATCAACATAACCCTAACCCTAGGTCCAATCGGAACCCTAACCGGATCTGTATACCTAGCCCTCAACATAACACTAACCCTAGGTCCAATCGGAACCCTAACCGGATCTGTATACCTAGCCCTCAACATAACCCTAACCCTAGGTCCAATCGGAACCCTAACCGGATCTCTAACCCTAGCCCACAACATAACCCTAACCCTAGGTCAAATCGGAACCCTAACCGGATCTGTGTACCTAGCCCTCAACATAACCCTAACCCTAGGTCCAATCGGAACCCCAACCGGAACTCTAACCCTAGCCCTCAACATAACCCTAACCCTAGGTCCAATCGGAAGCCTAACCGGATCTCTAACCCTAGCCCTCAACGTAACCCTAACCCTAGGTCCAATCGGAACCCGAACCGGATCTCTAACCCTAGCTCTCAACATAACCCTAACCCTAGGTCCAATCGGAACCCTAACCGGATATCTAACCCTAGCCCTCTACATAACCCTAACCCTAGTTCCAATCGGAACCCTAACAGGATCTCTAACCCAGCCCGCAACATAACCCTAACCCTAGGTCCAATCGGAACCCTAAACGGATATCTAAACCTAGCCCTCAACATTACCCTAAACCTAGGTCCAATAGGAACCCTAACCGGATATCTAACCCTGGCCCTCTACATAACCCTAACCCTAGGTCTAATCGGAACCCTAACCGGATCTGTGTACCTAGACCTCAACATAACCCTAACCCTAGGTCCAATCGGAACCCTAACCGGATCTGTATACCTAGCCCTCAACATAACCCTAACCCTAGGTCCAATCGGAACCCTAATCGGATCTCTCACCCTAGCCCTCAACCTAACCCTAACCATAGGTCCAATCGGAACCCTAAACGGATATCTAAACCTAGCCCTCAACATAACCCTAACCCTAGGTCCAATAGGAACCCTAACCGGATATCTAACCCTGGCCCTCTACATAACCCTAACCCTAGGTCCAATCGGAACCCTAACCGGAATTGTGTACCTAGACCTCAACATAACCCTAACCCTAGGTCCAATCGGAACCCTAACCGGATCTGTATACCTAGCCCTCAACATAACCCTAACCCTAGGTCCAATCGGAACCCTAATCGGATCTCTAACCCTAGCCCTCAACCTAACCCTAACCCTAGGTCCAATCGGAACCCTAAACGGATATCTAAACCTAGCCCTCAACATAACCCTAACCCTAGGTCCAATAGGAACCCTAAACGGATATCTAACCCTGGCCCTCTACATAACCCTAACCCTAGGTCCAATCGGAACCCTAACCGGATCTGTGTACCTAGACCTCAACATAACCCTAACCCTAGGTCCAATCGGAACCCTAACCGGATCTGTATACCTAGCCCTCAACATAACCCTAACCCTAGGTCCAATCGGAACCCTAATCGGATCTCTAACCCTAGCCCTCAACCTAACCCTATCCCTAGGTCCAATCGCAACCCTAACCGGATCTCTAACCCTAGCCCTCAACATAACCCTAACCCTAGGTTCAATCGTATCCCTAACCGGATCTCTAACGCTAGCCCTCAACATAACCCTAACCCTAGGTCCAATCGGAACCCTAAACGGATATCTAAACCTAGCCCTCAACATAACCCTAACCCTAGGTCCAATCGGAACCCTAACCGGATATCTAACCCTGGCCCTCTACATAACCCTAACCCTAGGTCCAATCGGAACCCTAACCAGATCTGTGTACCTAGACCTCAACATAACCCTAACCCTAGGTCCAATCGGAACCCTAACCGGATCTGTATACCTAGCCCTCAACATAACCCTAACCCTAGGTCCAATCGGAACCCTAACCGGATCTCTAACCCTAGCCCTCAACCTAACCCTAACCCTAGCTCCAATCGCAACCCTAACCGGATCTCTAACCCTAGCCCTCAACATAACCCTAACCCTAGGTTCAATCGTATCCCTAACCGGATCTCTAAAGCTAGCCCTCAACATAACCCTAACCCTAGGTCCAATCGGAACCCTAACCGGATCTGTATACCTCGCCCTCAACATAACCCTAACCCTAGGTCCAATCGGAATCCTTACCGGATCTCTAACACTAGCCCTCAACCTAACCCTAACCCTAGCTCCAATCGCAACCCTAACCGGATCTCTAACCCTAGCCCTCAACATAACCCTAACCCTAGGTTCAATCGTATCCCTAACCGGATCTCTAACGCTAGCCCTCAACATAACCCTAACCCTAGGTCCAATCGGAACCCTAACCGTATCTGTATACCTAGCCCTCAAAATAACCCTAACCCTAGGTCCAATTGGAACCCTAACCGGATCTGTGTACCTAGACCTCAACATAACCCTAACCCTAGGTCCTATCGGAACCCTAACCGGATCTCTAACCCTAGCCCTCAACATAACCCTAACCCTAGGTCCAATCGGAACCCTAACCGGATCTCTAACCCTAGCCCTCAACATAACTCTAACCCTAGGTCCAATCGGAACCCTAACCGGATCTGTATACCTAGCCCTCAATATAACCCTAACCCTAGGTCCAATCGGAACCCTAACCGGATCTCTAACCCTAGCCCTCAACATAACCCTAACCCTAGGTCCAATCGGAACCCTAACCGGATCTCTAACCCTAGCCCTCAACATAACTCTAACCCTAGGTCCAATCGGAACCCTAACCGGATCTGTATACCTAGCCCTCAACATAACCCTAACCCTAGGTCCAATCGGAACCCTAACCGGATCTCTAACCCTAGCCCTCAACATAACCCTAACCCTAGGTCCAATCGGAACCCTAACCGGATCTCTAACCCTAGCCCTCAACATAACACTAACCCTAGGTCCAATCGGAACCCTAACCGGATCTGTATACCTAGCCCTCAACATAACCCTAACCCTAGGTCCAATCGGAACCCTAACCGGATCTCTAACCCTAGCCCACAACATAACCCTAACCCTAGGTCCAATCGGAACCCTAACCGGATCTGTGTACCTAGCCCTCAACATAACCCTAACCCTAGGTCCAATCGGAACCCTAACCGGATCTCTAACGCTAGCCCTCAACATAACCCTAACCCTAGGTCCAATCGGAACCCTAACCGGATCTGTATACCTCGCCCTCAACATAACCCTAACCCTAGGTCCAATCGGAATCCTAACCGGATCTCTAACACTAGCCCTCAACCTAACCCTAACCCTAGCTCCAATCGCAACCCTAACCGGATCTCTAACCCTAGCCCTCAACATAACCCTAACCCTAGGTTCAATCGTATCCCTAACCGGATCTCTAACGCTAGCCCTCAACATAACCCTAACCCTAGGTCCAATCGGAACCCTAACCGTATCTGTATACCTAGCCCTCAACATAACCCTAACCCTAGGTCCAATCGGAACCCTAATCGGATATGTATACCTAGCCCTCAACATAACCCTAACCCTAGGTCCGATCGGAACCCTAATCGGATCTCTAACCCTAGCCCTCAACCTAACCCTAACCCTAGGTCCAATCGTATCCCTAACCGGATCTCTAACGCTAGCCCTCAACATAACCCTAACCCTAGGTCCAATCGGAACCCTAAACGGATATCTAAACCTAGCCCTCAACATAACCCTAACCCTAGGTCCAATCGGAACCCTAACCGGATATCTAACCCTGGCCCTCTACATAACCCTAACCCTAGGTCCAATCGGAACCCTAACCAGATCTGTGTACCTAGACCTCAACATAACCCTAACCCTAGGTCCAATCGGAACCCTAACCGGATCTGTATACCTAGCCCTCAACATAACCCTAACCCTAGGTCCAATCGGAACCCTAACCGGATCTCTAACCCTAGCCCTCAACCTAACCCTAACCCTAGCTCCAATCGCAACCCTAACCGGATCTCTAACCCTAGCCCTCAACATAACCCTAACCCTAGGTTCAATCGTATCCCTAACCGGATCTCTAAAGCTAGCCCTCAACATAACCCTAACCCTAGGTCCAATCGGAACCCTAACCGGATCTGTATACCTCGCCCTCAACATAACCCTAACCCTAGGTCCAATCGGAATCCTAACCGGATCTCTAACACTAGCCCTCAACCTAACCCTAACCCTAGCTCCAATCGCAACCCTAACCGGATCTCTAACCCTAGCCCTCAACATAACCCTAACCCTAGGTTCAATCGTATCCCTAACCGGATCTCTAACGCTAGCCCTCAACATAACCCTAACCCTAGGTCCAATCGGAACCCTAACCGTATCTGTATACCTAGCCCTCAAAATAACCCTAACCCTAGGTCCAATTGGAACCCTAACCGGATCTGTGTACCTAGACCTCAACATAACCCTAACCCTAGGTCCTATCGGAACCCTAACCGGATCTCTAACCCTAGCCCTCAACATAACCCTAACCCTAGGTCCAATCGGAACCCTAACCGGATCTCTAACCCTAGCCCTCAACATAACTCTAACCCTAGGTCCAATCGGAACCCTAACCGGATCTGTATACCTAGCCCTCAATATAACCCTAACCCTAGGTCCAATCGGAACCCTAACCGGATCTCTAACCCTAGCCCTCAACATAACCCTAACCCTAGGTCCAATCGGAACCCTAACCGGATCTCTAACCCTAGCCCTCAACATAACTCTAACCCTAGGTCCAATCGGAACCCTAACCGGATCTGTATACCTAGCCCTCAACATAACCCTAACCCTAGGTCCAATCGGAACCCTAACCGGATCTCTAACCCTAGCCCTCAACATAACCCTAACCCTAGGTCCAATCGGAACCCTAACCGGATCTCTAACCCTAGCCCTCAACATAACACTAACCCTAGGTCCAATCGGAACCCTAACCGGATCTGTATACCTAGCCCTCAACATAACCCTAACCCTAGGTCCAATCGGAACCCTAACCGGATCTCTAACCCTAGCCCACAACATAACCCTAACCCTAGGTCCAATCGGAACCCTAACCGGATCTGTGTACCTAGCCCTCAACATAACCCTAACCCTAGGTCCAATCGGAACCCCAACCGGAACTCTAACCCTAGCCCTCAACATAACCCTAACTCTAGGTCCAATCGGAAGCCTAACCGGATCTCTAACCCTAGCCCTCAACGTAACCCTAACCCTAGGTCCAATCGGAACCCGAACCGGAACTCTAACCCTAGCTCTCAACATAACCCTAACCCTAGGTCCAATCGGAACCCTAACCGGATATGTAACCCTAGCCCTCTACATAACCCTAACCCTAGTTCCAATCGGAACCCTAACAGGATCTCTAACCCAGCCCGCAACATAACCCTAACCCTAGGTCCAATCGGAACCCTAAACGGATATCTAAACCTAGCCCTCAACATTACCCTAACCCTAGGTCCAATAGGAACCCTAACCGGATATCTAAACCTGGCCCTCTACATAACCCTAACCCTAGGTCTAATCGGAACCCTAACCGGATCTGTGTACCTAGACCTCAACATAACCCTAACCCTAGGTCCAATCGGAACCCTAACCGGATCTGTATACCTAGCCCTCAACATAACCCTAACCCTAGGTCCAATCGGAACCCTAATCGGATCTCTAACCCTAGCCCTCAACCTAACCCTAACCCTAGGTCCAATCGGAACCCTAAACGGATATCTAAACCTAGCCCTCAACATAACCCTAACCCTAGGTCCAATAGGAACCCTAACCGGATATCTAACCCTGGCCCTCTACATAACCCTAACCCTAGGTCCAATCGGAACCCTAACCGGAATTGTGTACCTAGACCTCAACATAACCCTAACCCTAGGTCCAATCGGAACCCTAACCGGATCTGTATACCTAGCCCTCAACATAACCCTAACCCTAGGTCCAATCGGAACCCTAATCGGATCTCTAACCCTAGCCCTCAACCTAACCCTAACCCTAGGTCCAATCGGAACCCTAAACAGATATCTAAACCTAGCCCTCAACATAACCCTAACCCTAGGTCCAATAGGAACCCTAACCGGATATCTAACCCTGGCCCTCTACATAACCCTAACCCTAGGTCCAATCGGAACCCTAACCGGATCTGTGTACCTAGACCTCAACATAACCCTAACCCTAGGTCCAATCGGAACCCTAACCGGATCTGTATACCTAGCCCTCAACATAACCCTAACCCTAGGTCCAATCGGAACCCTAATCGGATCTCTAACCCTAGCCCTCAACCTAACCCTATCCCTAGGTCCAATCGCAACCCTAACCGGATCTCTAACCCTAGCCCTCAACATAACCCTAACCCTAGGTTCAATCGTATCCCTAACCGGATCTCTAACGCTAGCCCTCAACATAACCCTAACCCTATGTCCAATCGGAACCCTAAACGGATATCTAAACCTAGCCCTCAACATAACCCTAAACCTAGGTCCAATCGGAACCCTAACCGGATATCTAACCCTGGCCCTCTACATAACCCTAACCCTAGGTCCAATCGGAACCCTAACCGGATCTGTGTACCTAGACCTCAACATAACACTAACCCTAGGTCCAATCGGAACCCTAACCGGATCTGTATACCTAGCCCTCAACATAACCCTAACCCTAGGTCCAATCGGAACCCTAACCGGATCTGTATACCTCGCCCTCAACATAACCCTAACCCTAGGTCCAATCGGAACCCTAACCGGATCTCTAACCCTAGCCCTCAACCTAACCCTAACCCTAGCTCCAATCGCAACCCTAACCGGATCTCTAACCCTAGCCCTCAACATAACCCTAACCCTAGGTTCAATCGTATCCCTAACCGGATCTCTAACGCTAGCCCTCAACATAACCCTAACCCTAGGTCCAATCGGAACCCTAACCGGATCTGTATACCTCGCCCTCAACATAACCCTAACCCTAGGTCCAATCGGAATCCTAACCGGATCTCTAACACTAGCCCTCAACCTAACCCTAACCCTAGCTCCAATCGCAACCCTAACCGGATCTCTAACCCTAGCCCTCAACATAACCCTAACCCTAGGTTCAATCGTATCCCTAACCGGATCTCTAACGCTAGCCCTCAACATAACCCTAACCCTAGGTCCAATCGGAACCCTAACCGTATCTGTATACCTAGCCCTCAACATAACCCTAACCCTAGGTCCAATCGGAACCCTAATCGGATATGTATACCTAGCCCTCAACATAACCCTAACCCTAGGTCCGATCGGAACCCTAATCGGATCTCTAACCCTAGCCCTCAACCTAACCCTAACCCTAGGTCCAATCGTATCCCTAACCGGATCTCTAACGCTAGCCCTCAACATAACCCTAACCCTAGGTCCAATCGGAACCCTAAACGGATATCTAAACCTAGCCCTCAACATAACCCTAACCCTAGGTCCAATCGGAACCCTAACCGGATATCTAACCCTGGCCCTCTACATAACCCTAACCCTAGGTCCAATCGGAACCCTAACCAGATCTGTGTACCTAGACCTCAACATAACCCTAACCCTAGGTCCAATCGGAACCCTAACCGGATCTGTATACCTAGCCCTCAACATAACCCTAACCCTAGGTCCAATCGGAACCCTAACCGGATCTCTAACCCTAGCCCTCAACCTAACCCTAACCCTAGCTCCAATCGCAACCCTAACCGGATCTCTAACCCTAGCCCTCAACATAACCCTAACCCTAGGTTCAATCGTATCCCTAACCGGATCTCTAACGCTAGCCCTCAACATAACCCTAACCCTAGGTCCAATCGGAACCCTAAACGGATATCTAAACCTAGCCCTCAACATAACCCTAACCCTAGGTCCAATCGGAACCCTAACCGGATATCTAACCCTGGCCCTCTACATAACCCTAACCCTAGGTCCAATCGGAACCCTAACCAGATCTGTGTACCTAGACCTCAACATAACCCTAACCCTAGGTCCAATCGGAACCCTAACCGGATCTGTATACCTAGCCCTCAACATAACCCTAACCCTAGGTCCAATCGGAACCCTAACCGGATCTCTAACCCTAGCCCTCAACCTAACCCTAACCCTAGCTCCAATCGCAACCCTAACCGGATCTCTAACCCTAGCCCTCAACATAACCCTAACCCTAGGTTCAATCGTATCCCTAACCGGATCTCTAACGCTAGCCCTCAACATAACCCTAACCCTAGGTCCAATCGGAACCCTAAACGGATATCTAAACCTAGCCCTCAACATAACCCTAACCCTAGGTCCAATCGGAACCCTAACCGGATATCTAACCCTGGCCCTCTACATAACCCTAACCCTAGGTCCAATCGGAACCCTAACCGGATCTGTGTACCTAGACCTCAACATAACACTAACCCTAGGTCCAATCGGAACCCTAACCGGATCTGTATACCTAGCCCTCAACATAACCCTAACCCTAGGTCCAATCGGAACCCTAACCGGATCTGTATACCTCGCCCTCAACATAACCCTAACCCTAGGTCCAATCGGAACCCTAACCGGATCTCTAACCCTAGCCCTCAACCTAACCCTAACCCTAGCTCCAATCGCAACCCTAACCGGATCTCTAACCCTAGCCCTCAACATAACCCTAACCCTAGGTTCAATCGTATCCCTAACCGGATCTCTAACGCTAGCCCTCAACATAACCCTAACCCTAGGTCCAATCGGAACCCTAACCGGATCTGTATACCTCGCCCTCAACATAACCCTAACCCTAGGTCCAATCGGAATCCTAACCGGATCTCTAACACTAGCCCTCAACCTAACCCTAACCCTAGCTCCAATCGCAACCCTAACCGGATCTCTAACCCTAGCCCTCAACATAACCCTAACCCTAGGTTCAATCGTATCCCTAACCGGATCTCTAACGCTAGCCCTCAACATAACCCTAACCCTAGGTCCAATCGGAACCCTAACCGTATCTGTATACCTAGCCCTCAACATAACCCTAACCCTAGGTCCAATCGGAACCCTAATCGGATATGTATACCTAGCCCTCAACATAACCCTAACCCTAGGTCCGATCGGAACCCTAATCGGATCTCTAACCCTAGCCCTCAACCTAACCCTAACCCTAGGTCCAATCGTATCCCTAACCGGATCTCTAACGCTAGCCCTCAACATAACCCTAACCCTAGGTCCAATCGGAACCCTAAACGGATATCTAAACCTAGCCCTCAACATAACCCTAACCCTAGGTCCAATCGGAACCCTAACCGGATATCTAACCCTGGCCCTCTACATAACCCTAACCCTAGGTCCAATCGGAACCCTAACCGGATCTGTGTACCTAGACCTCAACATAACCCTAACCCTAGGTCCAATCGGAACCCTAACCGGATCTGTATACCTAGCCCTCAACATAACCCTAACCCTAGGTCCAATCGGAACCCTAACAGGATCTTTAACCCTAGCCCTCAACATAACCCTAACCCTAGGTCCAATCGGAACCCTAACCGGATCTGTGTACCTAGCCCTCAACATAACCCTAACCCTAGGTCCAATCGGAACCCTAATCGGATCTCTAACCCTAGCCCTCAACATAACCCTAACCCTAGGTCCAATCGGAACCGTAACCCGATCTCTAACCCTAGGACTCAACATAACCCTAACCGGAGGTCCAATCGGAACCCTAACCGGATCTCTAACCCTAGCCCTCAACATAACCCTAACCCTAGGTCCAATCAAAACCCTAACTGGATCTCTAACCCTAGCCCTCAATATAACCCTAACCCTAGGTCCAATCGGAACACTAACCGGATCTCTAACCCTAGCCCTCAACGTAACCCTAACCCTAGGTCCAATCGGAACAGTAAACGGATATCTAACCCTATCCCTCAACATAACCCTAACCCTGGGTCCAATCGGAAACCTAACCGGATCTCTAACCCTCGCCCTCAAAATAACCCTAATCCTAGGTCCAATCGGAACCTTAACCGGATCTCTACTCCTCGCCCTCAACATAACCCTAACCCTAGTTCCAATCGGAACCCTAGCCGGTTCTCTACCCCTCGCCCTAAACATAACCCTAACCCTAGGTCCAATCGGAACCCTAACCAGATCTCTAACCCTCGCCCTCAACATAACCCTAACCCTAGGTCCAATCGGAACACTAACCGGATCTCTAAACCTAGCCCTCAACATAACCCTAACCCTAGGTCCAATCAGAACCCTAAACGGATATCTAACCCTAGCCCTCAACATAAGCCTAACCCTAGGTCCAATCGGAACCCTAAACGGATATCTAACCATAGCCCTCAACATAACCCTAACCCTAGGTACAATCGGAACCCTACCAGGATCTCTACCCCTCGCCCTCAACATAACCCTAACCCTAGGTCCAATCAGAACCCTAACCGGATCTCTATCCCTAGCCCTCAACATAATCATAACCCTAGGTCCAATCGGAACCCTAAACGGATATCTAACCGTAGCCCTCAACATAACCCTAACACTAGGTCCAATCGGAACCCTAAACGGATACCTAACCCTAGCCCTCAACATAACCCTAACCCTAGGTCCAATCGGAACGCTAACCGGATATCTAACCCTAGCCCTCTACATAACACTAACCCTAGTTTCAATCGGAACCCTAACAGGATCTCTAACCCAGCCCGCAACATAACCCTAACCCTAGGTCCAATCGGAACCCTAACCGGATCCCTACCCCTCGCCCTCAACATAACCCTAACCCGAGGTCCAATCGGAACCCTAACCGGATCTCTAACCCTAGCCCTCAACATAACCCTAACCCTAGGTTCAATGAAAACACTAACTGGATCTCTAACCCTAGCCCTCAACATAACCCTAACCCTAGGTCCAATCGGAATCCTAACCGGATCTCTAACCCTAGCCCTCAACATAACCCTAACCCTAGGTTCAATGAAAACACTAACTGGATCTCTAACCCTAGCCCTCAACATAACCCTAACCCTAGGTCCAATCGGAACCCCAACCGGATCTCTAACCCTAGCTCTCAACATAACCCTAACCCTAGGTCCAATCAGTACCCTAACCGGATCTCTAACCCTAGCCCTCAACATAAACCTAACCCTACGTCCAATCGGAACCCTAACCTGATTTCTAACCCTAGCCTTCAACATAACCCTAACCCTAGGTCCAATCGGAACCCTAACCGGATCTGTATACCTAGCCCTCAACATAACCCTAACCCTAGGTCCAATCGGAACCCTGACCGGATCTGTATACCTAGCCCTCAACATAACCCTAACCCTAGGTCCAATCGGAACCCTAACCGGATCTGTGTACCTAGACCTCAACATAACCCTAACCCTAGGTCCTATCGGAACCCTAACCGGATCTCTAACCCTAGTCCTCAACATAACCCTAACCCTAGGTCCAATCGGAACCCTAAACGGATATCTAACCCTAGCCCTCAACATAAGCCTAACCCTAGGTCCAATCGGAACCCTAAACGGATATCTAACCATAGCCCTCAACATAACCCTAACCCTAGGTACAATCGGAACCCTAACAGGAACTCTACCCCTCGCCCTCAACATAACCCTAACCCTAGGTCCAATCAGAACCCTAACCGGATCTCGATCCCTAGCCCTCAACATAATCATAACCCTAGGTCCAATCGGAACCCTAAACGGATATCGAACCCTAGCCCTCAACATAACCCTAACCCTAGGTCCAATCGGAACCCTAAACGGAAATCTAACCCTAGCCCTCAACATAACCCTAACCCTAGGTCCAATCGGAACGCTAACCGGATATCTAACCCTAGCCCTCTACATAACACTAACCCTAGTTTCAATCGGAACCCTAACAGGATCTCTAACCCAGCCCGCAACATAACCCTAACCCTAGGTCCAATCGGAACCCTAACCGGATCTCTACCCCTCGCCCTCAACATAACCCTAACCCTAGGTCCAATCGGAACCCTAACCGGATCTCTACCACTCGCCCTCAACATAACGCTAAAACTTGGTCCAAACGGAACACTAACCGGATATCTAACACTAGCCCTCAACATAACCCTAACCCTAGGTCCAATCGGAACCCTAACCGGATCTCTAACCCTAGCCCTCAACATAACCCTAACCCTAGGTCCAATCGGAATCCTAACCGGATCTCTAACCCTAGCCCTCAACATAACCCTAACCCTAGGTCCAATGAAAACACTAACTGGATCTCTAACCCTAGCCCTCAACATAAGCCTAACCCTAGGTCCAATCGGAACCCCAACCGGATCTCTAACCCAAGCTCTCAACATAACCCTAACCCTAGGTCCAATCAGTACCCTAACCGGATCTCTAACCCTAACCCTCAACATAAACCTAACCCTACATCCAATCGGAACCCTAAACGGATTTCTAACCCTAGCCTTCAACATAACCCTAACCCTAGGTCCAATCGAAACCCTAACCGGATCTGTATACCTAGCCCTCAACATAACCCTCACCCTAGGTCCAGTCGGAACCCTAACCGGATCTGTATACCTAGCCCTCAACATAACCCTAACCCTAGGTCCAATCGGAACCCTAACCGGATCTGTGTACCTAGACCTCAACATAACCCTGACCCTAGGTCCTATAGGAACCCTAACCGGATCTCTAACCCTAGCCCTCAACATAACCCTAACCCTAGGTCCAATCGGAACCCTAACCGGATCTCTAACCCTAGCCCTCAACATAACCCTAACCCTAGGTCCAATCGGAACCCTAACCGGATCTGTATACCTAGCCCTCAACATAACCCTAACCCTAGGTCCAATCGGAACCCTAATCGGATCTCTAACCCTAGCCCTCAACATAACCCTAACCCTAGGTCCAATCGGAACCCTAACCGGATCTCTAACCCTAGCCCTCAACGTAACCCTAACCCTAGGTCCAATCGGAACAGTAAACGAATATCTAACCCTAGCCCTCAACATAACCCGAACCCTTGGTCCAATCGGAAACCTAACCGGATCTCTAAACCTCGCCCTCAACATAACCCTAACCCTAGGTCCAATCGGAACCCTAGCCGGTTCTCTACCCCTCGCCCTCAACATAACCCTAACCCTAGGTCCAATCGGAACCCTAACCGGATATCTAACCCTAGCCCTCTACATAACCCTAACCCTAGGTCCAATCGGAACCCTAACCTGATCTGTGTACCTAGACCTCAACATAACCCTAACCCTAGGTCCAATCGGAACCCTAACCGGATCTGTATACCTAGCCCTCAACATAACCCTAACCCTAGGTCCAATCGGAACCCTAACAGGATCTCTACCCCTCGCCCTCAACCTAGCCCTAACCCTAGGTCCAATCGCAACCCTAACCGGATCTCTAACCCTAGCCCTCAACATAACCCTAACCCTAGGTCCAATCGGAACCCTAACCGGATCTCTAACCCTAGCTCTCAACGTAACCCTAACCCTAGGTCCAATCGGAACCCTAACCGGAACTCTAACCCTAGCCCTCAAAATAACCCTAACCCTAGGTCCAATCGGAACCCTAAGCAGATCTCTAACCCTAGCGCTCAACATATCACTAACCCTAGGTCCAATCGGAACCCTAAACGGATATCTAACCCTAGCCCTCAACATAACCCTAACCCTAGGTCCAATCGGAACCCTAAACGGATATCTAACCCTAGCCCTCAACATAACCCTAACCCTAGGTCCGATCGGAACCCTAACCGGATCTCTAACCCTAGCCCTCAACATAACCCTAACCCTAGGTTCAATCGTATCCCTAACCGGATCTCTAACGCTAGCCCTCAACATAACCCTAACCCTAGGTCCAATCGGAACCCTAACCGGATCTGTATACCTAGCCCTCAACATAACCCTAACCCTAGGTCCAATCGGAACCCTAACCGGATCTGTGTACCTAGACCTCAACATAACCCTAACCCTAGGTCCAATCGGAACCCTAACCGGATCTGTATACCTAGCCCTCAAAATAACCCTAACCCTAGGTCCAATCGGAACCCTAACAGGATCTTTAACCCTAGCCCTCAACATAACCATAACCCTAGGTCCAATCGGAACCCTAACCGGATCTGTGTACCTAGCCCTCAACATAACCCTAACCCTAGGTCCAATCGGAACCCTAACCGGATCTCTAACCCTAGCCCTCAACATAACCCTAACCCTAGGTCCAATCGGAACCGTAACCCGATCTCTAACCCTAGGACTCAACATAACCCTAACCGGAGGTCCAATCGGAACCCTAACCGGATCTCTAACCGTAGCCCTCAACATAACCCTAACCCTAGGTCCAATCAAAACCCTAACTGGATCTCTAACCCTAGCCCTCAATATAACCCTAACCCTAGGTCCAATCGGAACACTAACCGGATCTCTAACCCTAGCCGTCAACGTAACCCTAACCCTAGGTCCAATCGGAACAGTAAACGGATATCTAACCCTATCCCTCAACATAACTCTAACCCTGGGTCCAATCGGAAACCTAACCGGATCTCTAACCCTCGCCCTCAACATAACCCTAATCCTAGGTCCAATCGGAACCTTAACCGGATCTCTACTCCTCGCCCTCAACATAACCCTAACCCTAGTTCCAATCGGAACCCTAGCCGGTTCTCTACCCCTCGCCCTAAACATAACCCTAACCCTAGGTCCAATCGGAACCCTAACCAGATCTCTAACCCTCGCCCTCAACATAACCCTAACCCTAGGTCCAATCGGAACACTAACCGGATCTCTAACCCTAGCCCTCAACATAACCCTAACCCTAGGTCCAATCGGAACCCTAAACGGATATCTAACCCTAGCCCTCAACATAAGCCTAACCCTAGGTCCAATCGGAACCCTAAACGGATATCTAACCATAGCCCTCAACATAACCCTAACCCTAGGTACAATCGGAACCCTACCAGGATCTCTACCCCTCGCCCTCAACATAACCCTAACCCTAGGTCCAATCAGAACCCTAACCGGATCTCTATCCCTAGCCCTCAACATAATCATAACCCTAGGTCCAATCGGAACCCTAAACGGATATCTAACCCTAGCCCTCAACATAACCCTAACACTAGGTCCAATCGGAACCCTAAACGGATACCTAACCCTAGCCCTCAACATAACCCTAACCCTAGGTCCAATCGGAACGCTAACCGGATATCTAACCCTAGCCCTCTACATAACACTAACCCTAGTTTCAATCGGAACCCTAACAGGATCTCTAACCCAGCCCGCAACATAACCCTAACCCTAGGTCCAATCGGAACCCTAACCGGATCCCTACCCCTCGCCCTCAACATAACCCTAACCCGAGGTCCAATCGGAACCCTAACCGGATCTCTACCACTCGCCCTCAACATAACGCTAAAACTTGGTCCAAACGGAACCCTAACCGGATATCTAACACTAGCCCTCAACATAACCCTAACCCTAGGTCCAATCGGAACCCTAACCTGATCTCTAACCCTAGCCCTCAACATAACCCTAACCCTAGATCCAATCGGAATCCTAACCGGATCTCTAACCCTAGCCCTCAACATAACCCTAACCCTAGGTCCAATGAAAACACTAACTGGATCTCTAACCCTAGCCCTCAACATAACCCTAACCCTAGGTCCAATCGGAACCCCAACCGGATCTCTAACCCTAGCTCTCAACATAACCCTAACCCTAGGTCCAATCAGTACCCTAACCGGATCTCTAACCCTAGCCCTCAACATAAACCTAACCCTACGTCCAATCGGAACCCTAACCAGATTTCTAACCCTAGCCTTCAACATAACCCTAACCCTAGGTCCAATCGGAACCCTAACCGGATCTGTATACCTAGCCCTCAACATAACCCTAACCCTAGGTCCAATCCGAACCCTAACCGGATCTGTATACCTAGCCCTCAACATAACCCTAACCCTAGGTCCAATCGGAACCCTAACCGGATCTGTGTACCTAGACCTCAACATAACCCTAACCCTAGGTCCTATCGGAACCCTAACCGGATCTCTAACCCTAGTCCTCAACATAACCCTAACCCTAGGTCCAATCGGAACCCTAAACGGATATCTAACCCTAGCCCTCAACATAAGCCTAACCCTAGGTCCAATCGGAACCCTAAACGGATATCTAACCATAGCCCTCAACATAACCCTAACCCTAGGTACAATCGGAACCCTAACAGGAACTCTACCCCTCGCCCTCAACGTAACCCTAACCTAGGTCCAATCAGAACCCTAACCGGATCTCTATCCCTAGCCCTCAACATAATCATAACCCTAGGTCCAATCGGAACCCTAAACGGATATCTAACCCTAGCCCTCAACATAACCCTAACCCTAGGTCCAATCGGAACCCTAAACGGATATCTAACCCTAGCCCTCAACATAACCCTAACCCTAGGTCCAATCGGAACGCTAACCGGATATCTAACCATAGCCCTCTACATAACACTAACCCTAGTTTCAATCGGAACCCTAACAGGATCTCTAACCCAGCCCGCAACATAACCCTAACCCTAGGTCCAATCGGAACCCTAACCGGATCTCTACCCCTCGCCCTCAACATAACCCTAACCCGAGGTCCAATCGGAACCCTAACCGGATCTCTACCACTCGCCCTCAACATAACGCTAAAACTTGGTCCAAACGGAACCCTAACCGGATATCTAACACTAGCCCTCAACATAACCCTAACCCTAGGTCCAATCGGAATCATAACCGGATCTCTAACCCTAGCCCTCAACATAACCCTAACCCTAGGTCCAATGAAAACACTAACTGGATCTCTAACCCTAGCCCTCAACATAACCCTAACCCTAGGTCCAATCGGAAACCCAACCGGATCTCTAACCCTAGCTCTCAACATAACCCTAACCCTAGGTCCAATCAGTACCCTAACCGGATCTCTAACCCTAGCCCTCAACATAAACCTAACCCTACATCCAATCGGAACCCTAACCGGATTTCTAACCCTAGCCTTCAACATAACCCTATCCCTAGGTCCAATCGAAACCCTAACCGGATCTGTATACCTAGCCCTCAACATAACCCTCACCCTAGGTCCAGTCGGAACCCTAACCGGATCTGTATACCTAGCCCTCATCATAACCCTAACCCTAGGTCCAATCGGAACCCTAACCGGATCTGTGTACCTAGACCTCAACATAACCCTGACCCTAGGTCCTATCGGAACCCTAACCGGATCTCTAACCCTAGCCCTCAACATAACCCTAACCCTAGGTCCAATCGGAACCCTAACCGGATCTCTAACCCTAGCCCTCAACATAACCCTAACCCTAGGTCCAATCGGAACCCTAACCGGATCTGTATACCTAGCCCTCAACATAACCCTAACCCTAGGTCCAATCGGAACCCTAACCGGATCTCTAATCCTAGCCCTCAACATAACCCTAACCCTAGGTCCAATCGGAACCCTAACCGGATCTCTAAACCTAGCCCTCAACGTAACCCTAACCCTAGGTCCAATCGGAACAGTAAACGAATATCTAACCCTAGCCCTCAACATAACCCGAACCCTTGGTCCAATCGGAAACCTAACCAGATCTCTAATCCTCGCCCTCAACATAACCCTAACCCTAGGTCCAATCGGAACCCTAGCCGGTTCTCTACCCCTCGCCCTCAACATAACCCTAACCCTAGGTCCAATCGGAACCCTAACCGGATATCTAACCCTAGCCCTCTACATAACCCTAACCCTAGGTCCAATCGGAACCCTAACCTGATCTGTGTACCTAGACCTCAACATAACCCTAACCCTAGGTCCAATCGGAACCCTAACCGGATCTGTATACCTAGCCCTCAACATAACCCTAACCCTAGGTCCAATCGGAACCCTAACAGGATCTCTACCCCTCGCCCTCAACCTAGCCCTAACCCTAGGTCCAATCGCAACCCTAACCGGATCTCTAACCCTAGCCCTCAACATAACCCTAACCCTAGGTTCAATCGTATCCCTAACCGGATCTCTAACGCTAGCCCTCAACATAACCCTAACCCTAGGTCCAATCAGAACCCTAACCGGATCTCTAACCCTAGCTCTCAACATAACCCTAACCCTAGGTCCAATCAGTACCCTAACCGGATCTCTAACCCTAGCCCTCAACATAAACCTAACCCTACGTCCAATTGGAACCCTAACCGGATTTCTAACCCTAGCCTTCAACATAACCCTAACCCTAGGTCCAATCGGAACCCTAATCGGATCTGTGTACCTAGCCCTCAACATAACCCTAACCCTAGGTCCAATCGGAACACTAACCGGATCTCTAACCCTAGCCCTCAACATAACCCTAACCCTAGGTCCAATCGGAACCCTAAACGGATATCTAACCCTAGCCCTCAACATAAGCCTAACCCTAGGTCCAATCGGAACCCTAAACGGATATCTAACCATAGCCCTCAACATAACCCTAACCCTAGGTACAATCGGAACCCTACCAGGATCTCTACCCCTCGCCCTCAACATAACCCTAACCCTAGGTCCAATCAGAACCCTAACCGGATCTCTATCCCTAGCCCTCAACATAATCATAACCCTAGGTCCAATCGGAACCCTAAACGGATATCTAACCCTAGCCCTCAACATAACCCTAACACTAGGTCCAATCGGAACCCTAAACGGATACCTAACCCTAGCCCTCAACATAACCCTAACCCTAGGTCCAATCGGAACGCTAACCGGATATCTAACCCTAGCCCTCTACATAACACTAACCCTAGTTTCAATCGGAACCCTAACAGGATCTCTAACCCAGCCCGCAACATAACCCTAACCCTAGGTCCAATCGGAACCCTAACCGGATCCCTACCCCTCGCCCTCAACATAACCCTAACCCGAGGTCCAATCGGAACCCTAACCGGATCTCTACCACTCGCCCTCAACATAACGCTAAAACTTGGTCCAAACGGAACCCTAACCGGATATCTAACACTAGCCCTCAACATAACCCTAACCCTAGGTCCAATCGGAATCCTAACCGGATCTCTAACCCTAGCCCTCAACATAACCCTAACCCTAGGTCCAATCGGAATCCTAACCGGATCTCTAACCCTAGCCCTCAACATAACCCTAACCCTAGGTCCAATGAAAACACTAACTGGATCTCTAACCCTAGCCCTCAACATAACCCTAACCCTAGGTCCAATCGGAACCCCAACTGGATCTCTAAGCCTAGCTCTCAACATAACCCTAACCCTAGGTCCAATCAGTACCCTAACCGGATCTCTAACCCTAGCCCTCAACATAAACCTAACCCTACGTCCAATCGGAACCCTAACCGGATTTCTAACCCTAGCCTTCAACATAACCCTAACCCTAGGTCCAATCGGAACCCTAACCGGATCTGTATACCTAGCCCTCAACATAACCCTAACCCTAGGTCCAATCGGAACCCTAACCGGATCTGTATACCTAGCCCTCAACATAACCCTAACCCTAGGTCCAATCGGAACCCTAACCGGATCTGTGTACCTAGACCTCAACATAACCCTAACCCTAGGTCCTATCGGAACCCTAACCGGATCTCTAACCCTAGTCCTCAACATAACCCTAACCCTAGGTCCAATCGGAACCCTAAACGGATATCTAACCCTAGCCCTCAACATAAGACTAACCCTAGGTCCAATCGGAACCCTAAACGGATATCTAACCATAGCCCTCAACATAACCCTAACCCTAGGTACAATCGGAACCCTAACAGGAACTCTACCCCTCGCCCTCAACATAACCCTAACCCTAGGTCCAATCAGAACCCTAACCGGATCTCTATCCCTAGCCCTCAACATAAACCTAACCCTACATCCAATCGGAACCCTAACCGGATTTCTAACCCTAGCCGTCAACATAACCCTAACCCTAGGTCCAATCGAAACCCTAACCGGATCTGTATACCTAGCCCTCAACATAACCCTCACCCTAGGTCCAGTCGGAACCCTAACCGGATCTGTATACCTAGCCCTCAACATAACCCTAACCCTAGGTCCAATCGGAACCCTAACCGGATCTGTGTACCTAGACCTGAACATAACCCTAACCCTAGGTTCAATCGGAACCCTAAACGGATATCTAACCATAGCCCTCAAAATAACCCTAACCCTAGGTACAATCGGAACCCTACCAGGATCTCTACCCCTCGCCCTCAACATAACCCTAACCCTAGGTCCAATCAGAACCCTAACCGGATCTCTATCCCTAGCCCTCAACATAATCATAACCCTAGGTCCAATCGGAACCCTAAACGGATATCTAACCCTAGCCCTCAACATAACCCTAACACTAGGTCCAATCGGAACCCTAAACGGATACCTAACCCTAGCCCTCAACATAACCCTAACCCTAGGTCCAATCGGAACGCTAACCGGATATCTAACCCTAGCCCTCTACATAACACTAACCCTAGTTTCAATCGGAACCCTAACAGGATCTCTAACCCAGCGCGCAACATAACCCTAACCCTAGGTCCAATCGGAACCCTAACCGGATCCCTACCCCTCGCCCTCAACATAACCCTAACCCGAGGTCCAATCGGAACCCTAACCGGATCTCTACCACTCGCCCTCAACATAACGCTAAAACTTGGTCCAAACGGAACCCTAACCGGATATCTAACACTAGCCCTCAACATAACCCTAACCCTAGGTCCAATCGGAACCCTAACCGGATATCTAACCCTAGCCCTCTACATAACACTAACCCTAGGTCCAATCGGAACCCTAACCTGATCTGTGTACCTAGACCTCAACATAACCCTAACCCTAGGTCCAATCGGAACCCTAACCGGATCTGTATACCTAGCCCTCAACATAACCCTAACCCTAGGTCCAATCGGAACCCTAACAGGATCTCTACCCCTCGCCCTCAACCTAGCCCTAACCCTAGGTCCAATCGCAACCCTAACCGGATCTCTAACCCTAGCCCTCAACATAACCCTAACCCTAGGTCCAATCGGAACCCTAACCGGATCTCTAACCCTAGCTCTCAACGTAACCCTAACCCTAGGTCCAATCGGA
The DNA here is from genome assembly GCF_054644295.1 of Miniopterus natalensis. Lineage (NCBI taxonomy): Eukaryota > Metazoa > Chordata > Mammalia > Chiroptera > Miniopteridae > Miniopterus > Miniopterus natalensis. Next base: position 200,413 of record NW_028269988.1, read on the forward strand.
ACCCTAACCGGAACTCTAACCCTAGCCCTCAAAATAACCCTAACCCTAGGTCCAATCGAAACCCTAAGCAGATCTCTAACCCTAGCGCTCAACATATCACTAACCCTAGGTCCAATCGGAACCCTAAACGGATATCTAACCCTAGCCCTCAACATAACCCTAACCCTAGGTCCAATCGGAACCCTAAGCAGATCTCTAACCCTAGCGCTCAACATATCACTAACCCTAGGTCCAATCGGAACCCTAAACGGATATCTAACCCTAGCCCTCAACATAACCCTAACCCTAGGTTCAATCGTATCCCTAACCGGATCTCTAACGCTAGCCCTCAACATAACCCTAACCCTAGGTCCAATCGGAACCCTAACCGGATCTGTATACCTAGCCCTCAACATAACCCTAACCCTAGGTCCAATCGGAACCCTAACAGGATCTTTAACCCTAGCCCTCAACATAACCCTAACCCTAGGTCCAATCGGAACCCTAACCGGATCTGTGTACCTAGACCTCAACATAACCCTAACCCTAGGTCCAATCGGAACCCTAACCGGATCTGTATACCTAGCCCTCAAAATAACCCTAACCCTAGGTCCAATCGGAACCCTAACAGGATCTTTAACCCTAGCCCTCAACATAACCCTAACCCTAGGTCCAATCGGAACCCTAACCGGATCTGTGTACCTAGCCCTCAACATAACCCTAACCCTAGGTCCAATCGGAACCCTAACCGGATCTCTAACCCTAGCTCTCAACATAACCTTAACCCTAGGTCCAATCTGAACCCTAACCGGATCTCTATCCCTAGCCCTCAACATAATCATAACCCTAGGTCCAATCGGAACCCTAAACGGATATCTAACCCTAGCCCTCAACATAACCCTAACACTAGGTCCAATCGGAACCCTAAACGGATACCTAACCCTAGCCCTCAACATAACCCTAACCCTAGGTCCAATCGGAACCCTAAACGGATACCTAACCCTAGCCCTCAACATAACCCTAACCCTAGGTCCAATCGGAACGCTAACCGGATATCTAACCCTAGCCCTCTACATAACACTAACCCTAGTTTCAATCGGAACCCTAACAGGATCTCTAACCCAGCCCGCAACATAACCCTAACCCTAGGTCCAATCGGAACCCTAACCGGATCCCTACCCCTCGCCCTCAACATAACCCTAACCCGAGGTCCAATCGGAACCCTAACCGGATCTCTACCACTCGCCCTCAACATAACGCTAAAACTTGGTCCAAACGGAACCCTAACCGGATATCTAACACTAGCCCTCAACATAACCCTAACCCTAGGTCCAATCGGAACCCTAACCGGATCTCTAACCCTAGCCCTCAACATAACCCTAACCCTAGGTCCAATCGGAATCCTAACCGGATCTCTAACCCTAGCCCTCAACATAACCCTAACCCTAGGTCCAATGAAAACACTAACTGGATCTCTAACCCTAGCCCTCAACATAACCCTAACCCTAGGTCCAATCGGAACCCCAACCGGATCTCTAACCCTAGCTCTCAACATAACCCTAACCCTAGGTCCAATCAGTACCCTAACCGGATCTCTAACCCTAGCCCTCAACATAAACCTAACCCTACGTCCAATCGGAGCCCTAACCAGATTTCTAACCCTAGCCTTCAACATAACCCTAACCCTAGGTCCAATCGGAACCCTAACCGGATCTGTATACCTAGCCCTCAACATAACCCTAACCCTAGGTCCAATCGGAACCCTAACCGGATCTGTATACCTAGCCCTCAACATAACCCTAACCCTAGGTCCAATCGGAACCCTAACCGGATCTGTGTACCTAGACCTCAACATAACCCTAACCCTAGGTCCTATCGGAACCCTAACCGGATCTCTAACCCTAGTCCTCAACATAACCCTAACCCTAGGTCCAATCGGAACCCTAAACGGATATCTAACCCTAGCCCTCAACATAAGCCTAACCCTAGGTCCAATCGGAACCCTAAACGGATATCTAACCATAGCCCTCAACATAACCCTAACCCTAGGTACAATCGGAACCCTAACAGGAACTCTGCCCCTCGCCCTCAACGTAACCCTAACCTAGGTCCAATCAGAACCCTAACCGGATCTCTATCCCTAGCCCTCAACATAATCATAACCCTAGGTCCAATCGGAACCCTAAACGGATATCTAACCCTAGCCCTCAACATAACCCTAACCCTAGGTCCAATCGGAACCCTAAACGGATATCTAACCCTAGCCCTCAACATAACCCTAACCCTAGGTCCAATCGGAACGCTAACCGGATATCTAACCATAGCCCTCTACATAACACTAACCCTAGTTTCAATCGGAACCCTAACAGGATCTCTAACCCAGCCCGCAACATAACCCTAACCCTAGGTCCAATCGGAACCCTAACCGGATCTCTACCCCTCGCCCTCAACATAACCCTAACCCGAGGTCCAATCGGAACCCTAACCGGATCTCTACCACTCGCCCTCAACATAACGCTAAAACTTGGTCCAAACGGAACCCTAACCGGATATCTAACACTAGCCCTCAACATAACCCTAACCCTAGGTCCAATCGGAATCCTAACCGGATCTCTAACCCTAGCCCTCAACATAACCCTAACCCTAGGTCCAATGAAAACACTAACTGGATCTCTAACCCTAGCCCTCAACATAACCCTAACCCTAGGTCCAATCGGAAACCCAACCGGATCTCTAACCCTAGCTCTCAACATAACCCTAACCCTAGGTCCAATCAGTACCCTAACCGGATCTCTAACCCTAGCCCTCAACATAAACCTAACCCTACATCCAATCGGAACCCTAACCGGATTTCTAACCCTAGCCTTCAACATAACCCTATCCCTAGGTCCAATCGAAACCCTAACCGGATCTGTATACCTAGCCCTCAACATAACCCTCACCCTAGGTCCAGTCGGAACCCTAACCGGATCTGTATACCTAGCCCTCAACATAACCCTAACCCTAGGTCCAATCGGAACCCTAACCGGATCTGTGTACCTAGACCTCAACATAACCCTGACCCTAGGTCCTATCGGAACCCTAACCGGATCTCTAACCCTAGCCCTCAACATAACCTTAACCCTAGGTCCAATCGGAACCCTAACCGGATCTCTAACCTAGCCCTCAACATAACCCTAACCCTAGGTCCAATCGGAACCCTAACCGGATCTGTATACCTAGCCCTCAACATAACCCTAACCCTAGGTCCAATCGGAACCCTAACCGGATCTCTAATCCTAGCCCTCAACATAACCCTAACCCTAGGTCCAATCGGAACCCTAACCGGATCTCTAACCCTAGCCCTCAACGTAACCCTAACCCTAGGTCCAATCGGAACAGTAAACGAATATCTAACCCTAGCCCTCAACATAACCCGAACCCTTGGTCCAATCGGAAACCTAACCAGATCTCTAATCCTCGCCCTCAACATAACACTAACCCTAGTTTCAATCGGAACCCTAACAGGATCTCTAACCCAGCGCGCAACATAACCCTAACCCTAGGTCCAATCGGAACCCTAACCGGATCCCTACCCCTCGCCCTCAACATAACCCTAACCCGAGGTCCAATCGGAACCCTAACCGGATCTCTACCACTCGCCCTCAACATAACGCTAAAACTTGGTCCAAACGGAACCCTAACCGGATATCTAACACTAGCCCTCAACATAACCCTAACCCTAGGTCCAATCGGAACCCTAACCGGATCTCTAACCCTAGCCCTCAACATAACCCTAACCCTAGGTCCAATCGGAATCCTAACCGGATCTCTAACCCTAGCCCTCAACATAACCCTAACCCTAGGTCCAATGAAAACACTAACTGGATCTCTAACCCTAGCCCTCAACATAACCCTAACCCTAGGTCCAATCGGAACCCCAACCGGATCTCTAAGCCTAGCTCTCAACATAACCCTAACCCTAGGTCCAATCAGTACCCTAACCGGATCTCTAACCCTAGCCCTCAACATAAACCTAACCCTACGTCCAATCGGAACCCTAACCGGATTTCTAACCCTAGCCTTCAACATAACCCTAACCCTAGGTCCAATCGGAACCCTAACCGGATCTGTATACCTAGCCCTCAACATAACCCTAACCCTAGGTCCAATCGGAACCCTAACCGGATCTGTATACCTAGCCCTCAACATAACCCTAACCCTAGGTCCAATCGGAACCCTAACCGGATCTGTGTACCTAGACCTCAACATAACCCTAACCCTAGGTCCTATCGGAACCCTAACCGGATCTCTAACCCTAGTCCTCAACATAACCCTAACGCTAGGTCCAATCGGAACCCTAAACGGATATCTAACCCTAGCCCTCAACATAAGCCTAACCCTAGGTCCAATCGGAACCCTAAACGGATATCTAACCATAGCCCTCAACATAACCCTAACCCTAGGTACAATCGGAACCCTAACAGGAACTCTACCCCTCGCCCTCAACATAACCCTAACCCTAGGTCCAATCAGAACCCTAACCGGATCTCTATCCCTAGCCCTCAACATAATCATAACCCTAGGTCCAATCGGAACCCTAAACGGATATCTAACCCTAGCCCTCAACATAACCCTAACCCTAGGTCCAATCGGAACCCTAAACGGATATCTAACCATAGCCCTCAACATAACCCTAACCCTAGGTCCAATCGGAACGCTAACCGGATATCTAACCCTAGCCCTCTACATAACACTAACCCTAGTTTCAATCGGAACCCTAACAGGATCTCTAACCCAGCCCGCAACATAACCCTAACCCTAGGTCCAATCGGAACCCTAACCGGATCTCTACCCCTCGCCCTCAACATAACCCTAACCCGAGGTCCAATCGGAACCCTAACCGGATCTCTACCACTCGCCCTCAACATAACGCTAAAACTTGGTCCAAACGGAACCCTAACCGGATATCTAACACTAGCCCTCAACATAACACTAACCCTAGGTCCAATCGGAACCCTAACCGGATCTCTAACCCTAGCCCTCAACATAAAACTAACCCTAGGTCCAATCGGAATCCTAACCGGATCTCTAACCCTAGCCCTCAACATAACCCTAACCCTAGGTCCAATCGGAATCCTAACCGGATCTCTAACCCTAGCCCTCAACATAACCCTAACCCTAGGTCCAATGAAAACACTAACTGGATCTCTAACCCTAGCCCTCAACATAACCCTAACCCTAGGTCCAATCGGAACCCCAACCGGATCTCTAACCCTAGCTCTCAACATAACCCTAACCCTAGGTCCAATCAGTACCCTAACCGGATCTCTAACCCTAGCCCTCAACATAAACCTAACCCTACATCCAATCGGAACCCTAACCGGATTTCTAACCCTAGCCTTCAACATAACCCTAACCCTAGGACCAATCGAAACCCTAACCGGATCTGTATACCTAGCCCTCAACATAGCCCTCACCCTAGGTCCAGTCGGAACCCTAACCGGATCTGTATACCTAGCCCTCAACATAACCCTAACCCTAGGTCCAATCGGAACCCTAACCGGATCTGTGTACCTAGACCTCAACATAACCCTAACCCTAGGTTCAATCGGAACCCTAAACGGATATCTAACCATAGCCCTCAACATAACCCTAACCCTAGGTACAATCGGAACCCTACCAGGATCTCTACCCCTCGCCCTCAACATAACCCTAACCCTAGGTCCAATCGGAATCCTAACCGGATCTCTAACCCTAGCCCTCAACATAACCCTAACCCTAGGTCCAATGAAAACACTAACTGGATCTCTAACCCTAGCCCTCAACATAACCCTAACCCTAGGTCCAATCGGAACCCCAACCGGATCTCTAAGCCTAGCTCTCAACATAACCATAACCCTAGGTCCAATCAGTACCCTAACCGGATCTCTATCCCTAGCCCTCAACATAATCATAACCCTAGGTCCAATCGGAACCCTAACCGGATCTGTATACCTAGCCCTCAACATAACCATAACCCTAGGTCCAATCGGAACCCTAACCGGATCTGTATACCTAGCCCTCAACATAACCCTAACCCTAGGTCCAATCGGAACCCTAACCGGATCTGTGTACCTAGACCTCAACATAACCCTAACCCTAGGTCCTATCGGAACCCTAACCGGATCTCTAACCCTAGTCCTCAACATAACCCTAACCCTAGGTCCAATCGGAACCCTAAACGGATATCTAACCCTAGCCCTCAACATAAGCCTAACCCTAGGTACAATCGGAACCCTAACAGGAACTCTACCCCTCGCCCTCAACATAACCCTAACCCTAGGTCCAATCAGAACCCTAACCGGATCTCTATCCCTAGCCCTCAACATAATCATAACCCTAGGTCCAATCGGAACCCTAAAAGGATATCTAACCCTAGCCCTCAACATAACCCTAACCCTAGGTCCAATCGGAACCCTAAACGGATATCTAACCCTAGCCCTCAACATAACCCTAACCCTAGGTCCAATCGGAACGCTAACCGGATATCTAACCCTAGCCCTCTACATAACACTAACCCTAGTTTCAATCGGAACCCTAACAGGATCTCTAACCCAGCCCGCAACATAACCCTAACCCTAGGTCCAATCGGAACCCTAGCCGGTTCTCTACCCCTCGCCCTCAACATAACCCTAACCCTAGGTCCAATCGGAACCCTAACCGGATATCTAACCCTAGCCCTCTACATAACCCTAACCCTAGGTCCAATCGGAACCCTAACCTGATCTGTGTACCTAGACCTCAACATAACCCTAACCCTAGGTCCAATCGGAACCCTAACCGGATCTGTATACCTAGCCCTCAACATAACCCTAACCCTAGGTCCAATCGGAACCCTAACAGGATCTCTACCCCTCGCCCTCAACCTAGCCCTAACCCTAGGTCCAATCGCAACCCTAACCGGATCTCTAACCCTAGCCCTCAACATAACCCTAACCCTAGGTCCAATCGGAACCCTAAGCAGATCTCTATCCCTAGCGCTCAACATATCACTAACCCTAGGTCCAATCGGAACCCTGAACGGATATCTAACCCTAGCCCTCAACATAACCCTAACCCTAGGTCCAATCGGAACCCTAAACGGATATCTAACCCTAGCCCTCAACATAACCCTAACCCTAGGTCCGATCGGAACCCTGACCGGATCTCTAACCCTAGCCCTCAACATAACCCTAACCCTAGGTTCAATCGTATCCCTAACCGGATCTCTAACGCTAGCCCTCAACATAACCCTAACCCTAGGTCCAATCGGAACCCTAACCGGATCTGTATACCTAGCCCTCAACATAACCCTAACCCTAGGTCCAATCGGAACCCTAACAGGATCTTTAACCCTAGCCCTCAACATAACCCTAACCCTAGGTCCAATCGGAACCCTAACCGGATCTGTGTACCTAGACCTCAACATAACCCTAACCCTAGGTCCAATCGGAACCCTAACCGGATCTGTATACCTAGCCCTCAAAATAACCCTAACCCTAGGTCCAATCGGAACCCTAACAGGATCTTTAACCCTAGCCCTCAACATAACCCTAACCCTAGGGCCAATCGGAACCCTAACCGGATCTGTGTACCTAGCCCTCAACATAACCCTAACCCTAGGTCCAATCGGAACCCTAACCGGATCTCTAACCCTAGCCCTCAACATAACCCTAACCCTAGGTCCAATCGGAACCGTAACCCGATCTCTAACCCTAGGACTCAACATAACCCTAACCGGAGGTCCAATCGGAACTCTAACCGGATCTCTAACCCTAGCCCTCAACATAACCCTAACCCTAGGTCCAATCAAAACCCTAACTGGATCTCTAACCCTAGCCCTCAATATAACCCTAACCCTAGGTCCAATCGGAACACTAACCGGATCTCTAACCCTAGCCCTCAACGTAACCCTAACCCTAGGTCCAATCGGAACAGTAAACGGATATCTAACCCTATCCCTCAACATAACTCTAACCCTGGGTCCAATCGGAAACCTAACCGGATCTCTAACCCTCGCCCTCAACATAACCCTAATCCTAGGTCCAATCGGAACCTTAACCGGATCTCTACTCCTCGCCCTCAACATAACCCTAACCCTAGTTCCAATCGGAACCCTAGCCGGTTCTCTACCCCTCGCCCTAAACATAACCCTAACCCTAGGTCCAATCGGAACCCTAACCAGATCTCTAACCCTCGCCCTCAACATAACCCTAACCCTAGGTCCAATCGGAACACTAACCGGATATCTAACCCTAGCCCTCAACATAAGCCTAACCCTAGGTCCAATCGGAACCCTAAACGGATATCTAACCATAGCCCTCAACATAACCCTAACCCTAGGTACAATCGGAACCCTACCAGGATCTCTACCCCTCGCCCTCAACATAACCCTAACCCTAGGTCCAATCAGAACCCTAACCGGATCTCTATCCCTAGCCCTCAACATAATCATAACCCTAGGTCCAATCGGAACCCTAAACGGATATCTAACCCTAGCCCTCAACATAACCCTAACACTAGGTCCAATCGGAACCCTAAACGGATACCTAACCCTAGCCCTCAACATAACCCTAACCCTAGGTCCAATCGGAACGCTAACCAGATATCTAACCCTAGCCCTCTACATAACACTAACCCTAGTTTCAATCGGAACCCTAACAGGATCTCTAACCCAGCCCGCAACATAACCCTAACCCTAGGTCCAATCGGAACCCTAACCGGATCCCTACCCCTCGCCCTCAACATAACCCTAACCCGAGGTCCAATCGGAACCCTAACCGGATCTCTACCACTCGCCCTCAACATAACGCTAAAACTTGGTCCAAACGGAACCCTAACCGGATATCTAACACTAGCCCTCAACATAACCCTAACCCTAGGTCCAATCGGAACCCTAACCGGATCTCTAATCCTAGCCCTCAACATAACCCTAACCCTAGGTCCAATCGGAACCCTAACCGGATCTCTAACCCTAGCCCTCAACGTAACCCTAACCCTAGGTCCAATCGGAACAGTAAACGAATATCTAACCCTAGCCCTCAACATAACCCGAACCCTTGGTCCAATCGGAAACCTAACCGGATCTCTAATCCTCGCCCTCAACATAACCCTAACCCTAGGTCCAATCGGAACCCTAGCCGGTTCTCTACCCCTCGCCCTCAACATAACCCTAACCCTAGGTCCAATCGGAACCCTAACCGGATATCTAACCCTAGCCCTCTACATAACCCTAACCCTAGGTCCAATCGGAACCCTAACCTGATCTGTGTACCTAGACCTCAACATAACCCTAACCCTAGGTCCAATCGGAACCCTAACCGGATCTGTATACCTAGCCCTCAACATAACCCTAACCCTAGGTCCAATCGGAACCCTAACAGGATCTCTACCCCTCGCCCTCAACCTAGCCCTAACCCTAGGTCCAATCGCAACCCTAACCGGATCTCTAACCCTAGCCTTCAACATAACCCTAACCCTAGGTTCAATCGTATCCCTAACAGGATCTCTAACGCTAGCCCTCAACATAACCCTAACCCTAGGTCCAATCGGAACCCTAACCGGATCTCTAACCCTAGCTCTCAACATAACCCTAACCCTAGGTCCAATCAGTACCCTAACCGGATCTCTAACCCTAGCCCTCAACATAAACCTAACCCTACGTCCAATTGGAACCCTAACCGGATTTCTAACCCTAGCCTTCAACATAACCCTAACCCTAGGTCCAATCGGAACCCTAATCGGATCTGTGTACCTAGCCCTCAACATAACCCTAACCCTAGGTCCAATCGGAACACTAACCGGATCTCTAACCCTAGCCCTCAACATAACCCTAACCCTAGGCCCAATCGGAACCCTAAACGGATATCTAACCCTAGCCCTCAACATAAGCCTAACCCTAGGTCCAATCGGAACCCTAAACGGATATCTAACCATAGCCCTCAACATAACCCTAACCCTAGGTACAATCGGAACCCTACCAGGATCTCTACCCCTCGCCCTCAACATAACCCTAACCCTAGGTCCAATCAGAACCCTAACCGGATCTCTATCCCCAGCCCTCAACATAATCATAACCCTAGGTCCAATCGGAACCCTAAACGGATATCTAACCCTAGCACTCAACATAACCCTAACACTAGGTCCAATCGGAACCCTAAACGGATACCTAACCCTAGCCCTCAACATAACCCTAACCCTAGGTCCAATCGGAACGCTAACCGGATATCTAACCCTAGCCCTCTACATAACACTAACCCTAGTTTCAATCGGAACCCTAACAGGATCTCTAACCCAGCCCGCAACATAACCCTAACCCTAGGTCCAATCGGAACCCTAACCGGATCCCTACCCCTCGCCCTCAACATAACCCTAACCCGAGGTCCAATCGGAACCCTAACCGGATCTCTACCACTCGCCCTCAACATAACGCTAAAACTTGGTCCAAACGGAACCCTAACCGGATATCTAACACTAGCCCTCAACATAACCCTAACCCTAGGTCCAATCGGAACCCTAACCGGATCTCTAACCCTAGCCCTCAACATAACCCTAACCCTAGGTCCAATCGGAATCCTAACCGGATCTCTAACCCTAGCCCTCAACATAACCCTAACCCTAGGTCCAATCGGAATCCTAACCGGATCTCTAACCCTAGCCCTCAACATAACCCTAACCCTAGGTCTAATGAAAACACTAACTGGATCTCTAACCCTAGCCCTCAACATAACCCTAACCCTAGGTCCAATCGGAACCCCAACCGGATCTCTAACCCTAGCTCTAAACATAACCCTAACCCTAGGTCCAATCAGTACCCTAACCGGATCTCTAACCCTAGCCCTCAACATAAACCTAACCCTACATCCAATCGGAACCCTAACCGGATTTCTAACCCTATCCTTCAACATAACCCTAACCCTAGGTCCAATCGAAACCCTAACCGGATCTGTATACCTAGCCCTCAACATAACCCTCACCCTAGGTCCAGTCGGAACCCTAACCGGATCTGTATACCTAGCCCTCAACATAACCCTAACCCTAGGTCCAATCGGAACCCTAACCGGATCTGTGTACCTAGACCTCAACATAACCCTAACCCTAGGTTCAATCGGAACCCTAAACGGATATCTAACCATAGCCCTCAACATAACCCTAACCCTAGGTCCAATCAGAACCCTAACCGGATCTCTATCCCTAGCCCTCAACATAATCATAACCCTAGGTCCAATCGGAACCCTAAACGGATATCTAACCCTAGCCCTCAACATAACCCTAACACTAGGTCCAATCGGAACCCTAAACGGATACCTAACCCTAGCCCTCAACATAACCCTAACCCTAGGTCCAATCGGAACGCTAACCGGATATCTAACCCTAGCCCTCTACATAACACTAACCCTAGTTTCAATCGGAACCCTAACAGGATCTCTAACCCAGCGCGCAACATAACCCTAACCCTAGGTCCAATCGGAACCCTAACCGGATCCCTACCCCTCGCCCTCAACATAACCCTAACCCGAGGTCCAATCGGAACCCTAACCGGATCTCTACCACTCGCCCTCAACATAACGCTAAAACTTGGTCCAAACGGAACCCTAACCGGATATCTAACACTAGCCCTCAACATAACCCTAACCCTAGGTCCAATCGGAACCCTAACCGGATCTCTAACCGTAGCCCTCAACATAACCCTAACCCTAGGTCCAATCGGAATCCTAACCGGATCTCTAACCCTAGCCCTCAACATAACCCTAACCCTAGGTCCAATGAAAACACTAACTGGATCTCTAACCCTAGCCCTCAACATAACCCTAACCCTAGGTCCAATCGGAACCCCAACCGGATCTCTAAGCCTAGCTCTCAACATAACCATAACCCTAGGTCCAATCAGTACCCTAACCGGATCTCTAACCCTAGCCCTCAACATAAACCTAACCCTACGTCCAATCGGAACCCTAACCGGATTTCTAACCCTAGCCTTCAACATAACCCTAACCCTAGGTCCAATCGGAACCCTAACCGGATCTGTATACCTAGCCCTCAACATAACCCTAACCCTACGTCCAATCGGAACCCTAACCGGATCTGTATACCTAGCCCTCAACATAACCCTAACCCTAGGTCCAATCGGAACCTTAACCGGATCTGTGTACCTAGACCTCAACATAACCCTAACCCTAGGTCCTATCGGAACCCTAACCGGATCTCTAACCCTAGTCCTCAACATAACCCTAACCCTAGGTCCAATCGGAACCCTAAACGGATATCTAACCCTAGCCCTCAACATAAGCCTAACCCTAGGTCCAATCGGAACCCTAAACGGATATCTAACCATAGCCCTCAACATAACCCTAACCCTAGGTACAATCGGAACCCTAACAGGAACTCTACCCCTCGCCCTCAACATAACCCTAACCCTAGGTCCAATCAGAACCCTAACCGGATCTCTATCCCTAGCCCTCAACATAATCATAACCCTAGGTCCAATCGGAACCCTAAACGGATATCTAACCCTAGCCCTCAACATAACCCTAACCCTAGGTCCAATCGGAACCCTAAACGGATATCTAACCCTAGCCCTCAACATAACCCTAACCCTAGGTCCAATCGGAACGCTAACCGGATATCTAACCCTAGCCCTCTACATAACACTAACCCTAGTTTCAATCGGAACCCTAACAGGATCTCTAACCCAGCCCGCAACATAACCCTAACCCTAGGTCCAATCGGAACCCTAACCGGATCTCTACCCCTCGCCCTCAACATAACCCTAACCCGAGGTCCAATCGGAACCCTAACCGGATCTCTACCACTCGCCCTCAACATAACGCTAAAACTTGGTCCAAACGGAACCCTAACCGGATATCTAACACTAGCCCTCAACATAACCCTAACCCTAGGTCCAATCGGAACCCTAACCGGATCTCTAACCCTAGCCCTCAACATAACCCTAACCCTAGGTCCAATCGGAATCCTAACCGGATCTCTAACCCTAGCCCTCAACATAACCCTAACCCTAGGTCCAATCGGAATCCTAACCGGATCTCTAACCCTAGCCCTCAACATAACCCTAACCCTAGGTCCAATGAAAACACTAACTGGATCTCTAACCCTAGCCCTCAACAAAACCCTAACCCTAGGTCCAATCGGAACCCCAACCGGATCTCTAACCCTAGCTCTCAACATAACCCTAACCCTAGGTCCAATCAGTACCCTAACCGGATCTCTAACCCTAGCCCTCAACATAAACCTAACCCTACATCCAATCGGAACCCTAACCGGATTTCTAACACTAGCCTTCAACATAACCCTAAACTAGGTCCAATCGAAACCCTAACCGGATCTGTATACCTAGCCCTCAACATAATCCTCACCCTAGGTCCAGTCGGAACCCTAACCGGATCTGTATACCTAGCCCTCAACATAACCCTAACCCTAGGTCCAATCGGAACCCTAACCGGATCTGTGTACCTAGACCTCAACATAACCCTGACCCTAGGTCCTATCGGAACCCTAACCGGATCTCTAACCCTAGCCCTCAACATAACCCTAACCCTAGGTCCAATCGGAACCCTAACCGGATCTCTAACCCTAGCCCTCAACATAACCCTAACCCTAGGTCCAATCGGAACCCTAACCGGATCTGTATACCTAGCCCTCAACATAACCCTCACCCTAGGTCCAGTCGGAACCCTAACCGGATCTGTATACCTAGCCCTCAACATAACCCTAACCCTAGGTCCAATCGGAACCCTAACCGGATCTGTGTACCTAGACCTCAACATAACCCTGACCCTAGGTCCTATCGGAACCCTAACCCCGTCTCTAACCCTAGCCCTCAACATAACCCTAACCCTAGGTCCAATCGGAACCCTAACCGGATCTCTAACCCTAGCCCTCAACATAACCCTAACCCTAGGTCCAATCGGAACCCTAACCGGATCTGTATACCTAGCCCTCAACATAACCCTAACCCTAGGTCCAATCGGAACCCTAACCGGATCTCTAACCCTAGCTCTCAACTTAACCCTAACCCTAGGTCCAATCGGAACCCTAACCGGATCTCTAACCCTAGCCCTCAACGTAACCCTAACCCTAGGTCCAATCGGAACCCTAACCGGATTTCTAACCCTAGCCTTCAACATAACCCTAACCCTAGGTCCAATCGGAACCCTAATCGGATCTGTGTACCTAGCCCTCAACATAACCCTAACCCTAGGTCCAATCGGAACCCCAACCGGATCTCTAACCCTAGCCCTCAACATAACCCTAACCCTAGGTCCAATCGGAAGCCTAACCGGATCTCTAACCCTAGCCCTCAACATAACCCTAACCCTAGTTCCAATCGGAACCCTAACCGGATCTCTAACCCTAGCCCTCAACATAACCCTAACCCTAGGTCCAATCGGAACCCTAACCGGAATTCTAACCCTAGCCCTCAAAATAACCCTAACCCTAGGTCCAATCGGAACCCTAACAGGATCTCTACCCCTCGCCCTCAACCTAGCCCTAACCCTAGGTCCAATCGCAACCCTAACCGGATCTCTAACCCTAGCCCTCAACATAACCCTAACCCTATTTTCAATCGGAACCCTAAACGGATATCTAACCATAGCCCTCAACATAACCCTAACCCTAGGTCCAATCGGAACCCTAACCGGATCTCTAACCCTAGCTCTCAACATAACCCTAACCCTAGGTCCAATCAGTACCCTAACCGGATCTCTAACCCTAGCCCTCAACATAAACCTAACCCTACGTCCAATTGGAACCCTAACCGGATTTCTAACCCTAGCCTTCAACATAACCCTAACCCTAGGTCCAATCAGAACCCTAATCGGATCTGTGTACCTAGCCCTCAACATAACCCTAACCCTAGGTCCAATCGGAACACTAACCGGATCTCTAACCCTAGCCCTCAACATAACCCTAACCCTAGGTCCAATCGGAACCCTAAACGGATATCTAACCCTAGCCCTCAACATAAGCCTAACCCTAGGTCCAATCGGAACCCTAAACGGATATCTAACCATAGCCCTCAACATAACCCTAACCCTAGGTACAATCGGAACCCTACCAGGATCTCTACCCCTCGCCCTCAACATAACCCTAACCCTAGGTCCAATCAGAACCCTAACCGGATCTCTATCCCTAGCCCTCAACATAATCATAACCCTAGGTCCAATCGGAACCCTAAACGGATATCTAACCCTAGCCCTCAACATAACCCTAACACTAGGTCCAATCGGAACCCTAAACGGATACCTAACCCTAGCCCTCAACATAACCCTAACCCTAGGTCCAATCGGAACGCTAACCGGATATCTAACCCTAGCCCTCTACATAACACTAACCCTAGTTTCAATCGGAACCCTAACAGGATCTCTAACCCAGCCCGCAACATAACCCTAACCCTAGGTCCAATCGGAACCCTAACCGGATCCCTACCCCTCGCCCTCAACATAACCCTAACGCGAGGTCCAATCGGAACCCTAACCGGATCTCTACCACTCGCCCTCAACATAACGCTAAAACTTGGTCCAAACGGAACCCTAACCGGATATCTAACACTAGCCCTCAACATAACCCTAACCCTAGGTCCAATCGGAACCCTAACCGGATCTCTAACCCTAGCCCTCAACATAACCCTAACCCTAGGTCCAATCGGAATCCTAACCGGATCTCTAACCCTAGCCCTCAACATAACCCTAACCCTAGGTCCAATGAAAACACTAACTGGATCTCTAACCCTAGCCCTCAACATAACCCTAACCCTAGGTCCAATCGGAACCCCAACCGGATCTCTAACCCTAGCTCTCAACATAACCCTAACCCTAGGTCCAATCAGTACCCTAACCGGATCTCTAACCCTAGCCCTCAACATAAACCTAACCCTACGTCCAATCGGAACCCTAACCGGAGTTCTAACCCTAGCCTTCAACATAACCCTAACCCTAGGTCCAATCGGAACCCTAACCGGATCTGTATACCTAGCCCTCAACATAACCCTAACCCTAGGTCCAATCGGAACCCTAACCGGATCTGTATACCTAGCCCTCAACATAACCCTAACCCTAGGTCCAATCGGAACCCTAACCGGATCTGTGTACCTAGACCTCAACATAACCCTAAGCCTAGGTCCTATCGGAACCCTAACCGGATCTCTAACCCTAGTCCTCAACATAACCCTAACCCTAGGTCCAATCGGAACCCTAAACGGATATCTAACCCTAGCCCTCAACATAAGCCTAACCCTAGGACCAATCGGAACCCTAAACGGATATCTAACCATAGCCCTCAACATAACCCTAACCCTAGGTACAATCGGAACCCTAACAGGAACTCTACACCTCGCCCTCAACATAACCCTAACCCTAGGTCCAATCAGAACCCTAACCGGATCTCTATCCCTAGCCCTCAACATAATCATAACCCTAGGTCCAATCGGAACCCTAAACGGATATCTAACCCTAGCCCTCAACATAACCCTAACCCTAGGTCCAATCGGAACCCTAAACGGATATCTAACCCTAGCCCTCAACATAACCCTAACCCTAGGTCCAATCGGAACGCTAACCGGATATCTAACCCTAGCCCTCTACATAACACTAACCCTAGTTTCAATCGGAACCCTAACAGGATCTCTAACCCAGCCCGCAACATAACCCTAACCCTAGGTCCAATCGGAACCCTAACCGGATCTCTACCCCTCGCCCTCAACATAACCCTAACCCGAGGTCCAATCGGAACCCTAACCGGATCTCTACCACTCGCCCTCAACATAACGCTAAAACTTGGTCCAAACGGAACCCTAACCGGATATCTAACACTAGCCCTCAACATAACCCTAACCCTAGGTCCAATCGGAACCCTAACCGGATCTCTAACCCTAGCCCTCAACAAAACCCTAACCCTAGGTCCAATCGGAATCCTAACCGGATCTCTAACCCTAGCCCTCAACATAACCCTAACCCTAGGTCCAATGAAAACACTAACTGGATCTCTATCCCTAGCCCTCAACATAACCCTAACCCTAGGTCCAATCGGAACCCCAACCGGATCTCTAACCCTAGCTCTCAACATAACCCTAAACCTAGGTCCAATCAGTACCCTAACCGGATCTCTAACCCTAGCCCTCAACATAAACCTAACCCTACATCCAATCGGAACCCTAACCGGATTTCTAACCCTAGCCTTCAACATAACCCTAACGCTAGGTCCAATCGAAACCCTAACCGGATCTGTATACCTAGCCCTCAACATAACCCTCACCCTAGGTCCAGTCGGAACCCTAACCGGATCTGTATACCTAGCCCTCAACATAACCCTAACCCTAGGTCCAATCGGAACCCTAACCGGATCTGTGTACCTAGACCTCAACATAACCCTGACCCTAGGTCCTATCGGAACCCTAACCGGATATCTAACCCTAGCCCTCAACATAACCCTAATCCTAGGTCCAATCGGAACCCTAACCGGATCTCTAACCCTAGCCCTCAACATAACACTAACCCTAGGTCCAATCGGAACCCTAACCGGATCTGTATACCTAGCCCTCAACATAACCCTAACCCTAGGTCCAATCGGAACCCTAACCGGATCTCTAACCCTAGCCCTCAACATAACCCTAACCCTAGGTCCAATCGGAACCCTAACCGGATCTCTAACCCTAGCCTTCAACGTAACCCTAACCCTAGGTCCAATCGGAACAGTAAACGAATATCTAACCCTAGCCCTCAACATAACCCGAACCCTTGGTCCAATCGGAAACCTAACCGGATCTCTAAACCTCGCCCTCAACATAACCCTAAACCTAGGTCCAATCGGAACCCTAGTCGGTTCTCTACCCCTCGCACTCAACATAACCCTAACCCTAGGTCCAATCGGAACCCTAACCGGATATCTAACCCTAGCACTCTACATAACCCTAACCCTAGGTCCAATCGGAACCCTAACCTGATCTGTGTACCTAGACCTCAACATAACCCTAACCCTAGGTCCAACTGGAACCCTAACCGGATCTGTATACCTAGCCCTCAACATAACCCTAACCCTAGGTCCAATCGGAACCCTAACAGGATCTCTACCCCTCGCCCTCAACCTAGCCCTAACCCTAGGTCCAATCGCAACCCTAACCGGATCTCTAACCCTATCCCTCAACATAATCCTAACCCTAGGTCCAATCGGAACCCTAACCGGATCTCTAACCCTAGCTCTCAACATAACCCTAACCCTAGGTCCAATCAGTACCCTAACCGGATCTCTAACCCTAGCCCTCAACATAAACCTAACCCTACGTCCAATTGGAACCCTAACCGGATTTCTAACCCTAGCCTTCAACATAACCCTAACCCTAGGTCCAATCGGAACCCTAATCGGATCTGTGTACCTAGCCCTCAACATAACCCTAACCCTAGGTCCAATCGGAACCCCAACCGGATCTCTAACCCTAGCCCTCAACATAACCCTAACCCTAGGTCCAATCGGAAGCCTAACCGGATCTCTAACCCTAGCCCTCAACATAACCCTATCCCTAGGTCCAATCGGAACCCTAACCGGATCTCTAACCCTAGCCCTCAACATAACCCTAACCCTAGGTCCAATCGGAACCCTAACCGGAACTCTAACCCTAGCCCTCAAAATAACCCTAACCCTAGGTCCAATCGGAACCCTAAGCGGATCTCTAACCCTAGCGCTCAACATATCACTAACCCTAGGTCCAATCGGAACCCTAAACGGATATCTAAACCTAGCCCTCAACATAACTCTAACCCTAGGTCCAATCGGAACCCTAACCGGATATTTAACCCTAGCCCTCAACATAAGCCTAACCCTAGGTCCAATCGGAACCCTAACCGGATATCTAACCCTAGCCCTCAACATAACCCTAACCCTAGTTCCAATCGGAACCCTAACAGGATCTCTACCCCAGCCCTCAACATAACCCTAACCCTAGTTCCAATCGGAACCCTAACAGGATTTCTACCCCAGCCCTCAACATAACCCTAACCCGAGGTCCAATCGGAACCCTAACCGGATCTCTACATCTCGCCCTCAACATAACCCTAAACCTTGGTCCAATCGGAACCCTAACCGGATATCTAACACTAGCCCTCAACATAACCCTAACCCTAGGTAAAAATCGGAACCCTAACCGGATCTCTAACCCTAGCTCTCAACATAACCCTAACCCTAGGTCCAATCTGAACCCTAACCGGATCTCTAACCCTAGCCCTCAACATAACCCTAACACTAGGTCCAATCGGAACCGTAACGGGATTTCTAACCCTAGCCTTCAACATAACCCTAACCCTAGGTCCAATCGGAACCGTAACCGGATCTGTATACGTAGCCCTCAACATAACCCTAACCCTAGGTCCAATCGGAACCCTAACCGGATCTGTATACCTAGCCCTCAACATAACCCTAAACCTATGTCCAATCGGAATCCTAACAGGATCTCTACCCCTCGCCCTCAACATAACCCTAACCCTAGGTCCAATCGGAACCCTAACCCGATCTCTAAACCTAGCCCTCAACATAACCCTAACCCTGGGTCCAATCGGAACCCTAACCGGATCTCTAACCCTAGCCCTCAACATAACCCTAACCCTGGGTCGAATCGGAACCCTAACCGGATATGTGTACCCAGCCCTAAACATAACCCTAACCCTTGGTCCAATCGGAACCCCAAGTGGATCTCTAACCCTAGCCCTCAACATAACCCTAACCCTGGGTCCAATCGGAACACTAACCGGATCTGTGTACCTAGCCCTAAACATAACCCTAACCCTTGGTCCAATCGGAACCCCAAGCGGATCTCTAACCCTAGCCCTCAACATAACCCTAACCCTAGGTCCAATCGGAACCCTAAACGGATATCTAACCCTAGCCCTCAACATAACCCTAACCCTAGGTCCAATCGGAACCCTAAACGGATTTCTAACCGTACCCATCAACATAACCCTAACCCTAGGTCCAATCGGAACCCTAACCGGAACTGTATACCTAGCCCTCAACATAACACTAACCCTAGGTCCAATCGGAACCCTAACCGGATCTGTATACCTAGCCCTCAACATAACCCTAACCCTAGGTCCAATCGGAACCCTAACCGGATCTCTAACCCTAGCCCACAACATAACCCTAACCCTAGGTCCAATCGGAACCCTAACCGGATCTGTGTACCTAGCCCTCAACATAACCCTAACCCTAGGTCCAATCGGAACCCCAACCGGAACTCTAACCCTAGCCCTCAACATAACCCTAACCCTAGGTCCAATCGGAAGCCTAACCGGATCTCTAACCCTAGCCCTCAACGTAACCCTAACCCTTGGTCCAATCGGAACCCTAACCGGATCTCTAACCCTAGCCCTCAAAATAACCCTAACCCTAGGTCCAATGAAAACACTAACTGGATCTCTAACCCTAGCCCTCAACATAACCCTAACCCTAGGTCCAATCGGAACCCCAACGGGATCTCTAACCCTAGCTTTCAACATAACCCTAACCCTAGGTCCAATCAGTACCCTAACCGGATCTCTAACCCTAGCCCTCAACATAAACCTAACCCTACGTCCAATCGGAACCCTAACCGGATCTCTAACCCTAGCCTTCAACGTAACCCTAACCCTAGGTCCAATCGGAACAGTAAACGAATATCTAACCCTAGCCCTCAACATAACCCGAACCCTTGGTCCAATCGGAAACCTAACCGGATCTCTAAACCTCGCCCTCAACATAACCTTAACCCTAGGTCCAATCGGAACCCTAGTCGGTTCTCTACCCCTCGCCCTCAACATAACCCTAACCCTAGGTCCAATCGGAACCCTAACCGGATATCTAACCCTAGCCCTCTACATAACCCTAACCCTAGGTCCAATCGGAACCCTAACCTGATCTGTGTACCTAGACCTCAACATAACCCTAACCCTAGGTCCAATTGGAACCCTAACCGGATCTGTATACCTAGCCCTCAACATAACCCTAACCCTAGGTCCAATCGGAACCCTAACAGGATCTCTACCCCTCGCCCTCAACCTAGCCCTAACCCTAGGTCCAATCGCAACCCTAACCGGATCTCTAACCCTATCCCTCAACATAATCCTAACCCTAGGTCCAATCGGAACCCTAACCGGATCTCTAACCCTAGCTCTCAACATAACCCTAACCCTAGGTCCAATCAGTACCCTAACCGGATCTCTAACCCTAGCCCTCAACATAAACCTAACCCTACGTCCAATTGGAACCCTAACCGGATTTCTAACCCTAGCCTTCAACATAACCCTAACCCTAGGTCCAATCGGAACCCTAATTGGATCTGTGTACCTAGCCCTCAACATAACCCTAACCCTAGGTCCAATCGGAACCCCAACCGGATCTCTAACCCTAGCCCTCAACATAACCCTAACCCTAGGTCCAATCGGAAGCCTAACCGGATCTCTAACCCTAGCCCTCAACATAACCCTAACCCTAGGTCCAATCGGAAGCCTAACCGGATCTCTAACCCTAGCCCTCAACATAACCCTAACCCTAGGTCCAATCGGAACCCTAAACGGATTTCTAACCGTAGCCATCAACATAACCCTAACCCTAGGTCCAATCGGAACCCTAACCGGAACTGTATACCTAGCCCTCAACATAACACTAACCCTAGGTCCAATCGGAACCCTAACCGGATCTGTATTCCTAGCCCTCAACATAACCCTAACCCTAGGTCCAATCGGAACCCTAACCGGATCTCTAACCCTAGCCCACAACATAACCCTAACCCTAGGTCCAATCGGAACCCTAACCGGATCTGTGTACCTAGCCCTCAACATAACCCTAACCCTAGGTCCAATCGGAACCCCAACCGGAACTCTAACCCTAGCCCTCAACATAACCCTAACCCTAGGTCCAATCGGAAGCCTAACCGGATCTCTAACCCTAGCCCTCAACGTAACCCTAACCCTTGGTCCAATCGGAACCCTAACCGGATCTCTAACCCTAGCCCTCAAAATAACCCTAACCCTAGGTCCAATGAAAACACTAACTGGATCTCTAACCCTAGCCCTCAACATAACCCTAACCCTAGGTCCAATCGGAACCCCAACCGGATCTCTAACCCTAGCTTTCAACATAACCCTAACCCTAGGTCCAATCAGTACCCTAACCGGATCTCTAACCCTAGCCCTCAACATAAACCTAACCCTACGTCCAATCGGAACCCTAACCGGATCTCTAACCCTAGCCTTCAACGTAACCCTAACCCTAGGTCCAATCGGAACAGTAAACGAATATCTAACCCTAGCCCTCAACATAACCCGAACCCTTGGTCCAATCGGAAACCTAACCGGATCTCTAAACCTCGCCCTCAACATAACCCTAACCCTAGGTCCAATCGGAACCCTAGTCGGTTCTCTACCCCTCGCCCTCAACATAACCCTAACCCTAGGTCCAATAGGAACCCTAACCGGATATCTAAACCTAGCCCTCTACATAACCCTAACCCTAGGTCCAATCGGAACCCTAACCTGATCTGTGTACCTAGACCTCAACATAACCCTAACCCTAGGTCCAATTGGAACCCTAACCGGACCTGTATACCTAGCCCTCAACATAACCCTAACCCTAGGTCCAATCGGAACCCTAACAGGATCTCTACCCCTCGCCCTCAACCTAGCCCTAACCCTAGGTCCAATCGCAACCCTAACCGGATCTCTAACCCTATCCCTCAACATAATCCTAACCCTAGCTCCAATCGGAACCCTAACCGGATCTCTAACCCTAGCTCTCAACATAACCCTAACCCTAGGTCCAATCAGTACCCTACCCGGATCTCTAACCCGAGCCCTCAACATAAACCTAACCCTACGTCCAATTGGAACCCTAACCGGATTTCTAACCCTAGCCTTCAACATAACCCTAACCCTAGGTCCAATCGGAACCCTAATCGGATCTGTGTACCTAGCCCTCAACATAACCCTAACCCTAGGTCCAATCGGAACCCCAACCGGATCTCTAACCCTAGCCCTCAACATAACCCTAACCCTAGGTCCAATCGGAAGCCTAACCGGATCTCTAACCCTAGCCCTCAACATAACCCTAACCCTAGGTCCAATCGGAACCCTAACCGGATCTCTAACCCTAGCCCTCAACATAACCCTAACCCTAGGTCCAATCGGAACCCTAACCAGAACTCTAACCCTAGCCCTCAAAATAACCCTAACCCTAGGTCCAATCGGAACCCTAAGCGGATCTCTAACCCTAGCGCTCAACATATCACTAACCCTAGGTCCAATCGGAACCCTAAACGGATATCTAAACCTAGCCCTCAACATAACTCTAACCCTAGGTCCAATCGGAACCCTAACCGGATATTTAACCCTAGCCCTCAACATAAGCCTAACCCTAGGTCCAATCGGAACCCTAACCGGATATCTAACCCTAGCCCTCAACATAACCCTAACCCTAGTTCCAATCGGAACCCTAACAGGATCTCTACCCCAGCCCTCAACATAACCCTAACCCTAGTTCCAATCGGAACCCTAACAGGATCTCTACATCTCGCCCTCAACATAACCCTAAACCTTGGTCCAATCGGAACCCTAACCGGATATCTAACACTAGCCCTCAACATAACCCTAACCCTAGGTAAAAATCGGAACCCTAACCGGATCTCTAACCCTAGCTCTCAACATAACCCTAACCCTAGGTCCAATCTGAACCCTAACCGGATCTCTAACCCTAGCCCTCAACATAACCCTAACACTAGGTCCAATCGGAACCGTAACGGGATTTCTAACCCTAGCCTTCAACATAACCCTAACCCTAGGTCCAATCGGAACCCTAACCGGATCTGTATACCTAGCCCTCAACATAACCCTAACCCTAGGTCCAATCGGAATCCTAACCGGATCTGTATACCTAGCCCTCAACATAACCCTAAACCTATGTCCAATCGGAATCCTAACAGGATCTCTACCCCTCGCCCTCAACATAACCCTAACCCTAGGTCCAATCGGAACCCTAACCCGATCTCTAAACCTAGCCCTCAACATAACCCTAACCCTGGGTCCAATCGGAACCCTAACCGGATCTCTAACCCTAGCCCTCAACATAACCCTAACCCTGGGTCCAATCGGAACCCTAACCGGATATGTGTACCTAGCCCTAAACATAACCCTAACCCTTGGTCCAATCGGAACCCCAAGCGGATCTCTAACCCTAGCCCTCAACATAACCCTAACCCTGGGTCCAATCGGAACACTAACCGGATCTGTGTACCTAGCCCTAAACATAACCCTAACCCTTGGTCCAATCGGAACCCCAAGCGGATCTCTAACCCTAGCCCTCAACATAACCCTAACCCTAGGTCCAATCGGAACCCTAAACGGATATCTAACCCTAGCCCTCAAAATAACCCTAACCCTAGGTCCAATGAAAACACTAACTGGATCTCTAACCCTAGCCCTCAACATAACCCTAACCCTAGGTCCAATAGGAACCCCAACCGGATCTCTAACCCTAGCTTTCAACATAACCCTAACCCTAGGTCCAATCAGTACCCTAACCGGATCTCTAACCCTAGCCCTCAACATAAACCTAACCCTACGTCCAATCGGAACCCTAACCGGATTTCTAACCCTAGCCTTCAACATAGCCCTAACCCTAGGTCCAATCGGAACCCTAACCGGATCTGTATACCTAGCCCTCAACATAACCCTAACCCTAGGTCCAATCGGAACCCTAACCGGATCTGTATACCTAGCCCTCAACATAACCCTAACCCTAGGTCCAATCGGAACCCTAACCGGATCTTTATACCTAGCCCTCAACATAACCCTAACCCTAGGTCCAATCGGAACCCTAACCGGATCTGTGTACCTAGACCTCAACATAACCCTAACCCTAGGTCCTATCGGAACCCTAACCGGATCTCTAACCCTAGCCCTCAACATAACCCTAACCCTAGGTCCAATCGGAACCCTAACCGGATCTCTAACCCTAGCCCTCAACATAACCCTAACCCTAGGTCCAATCGGAACCCTAACCGGATCTGTATACCTAGCCCTCAACATAACCCTAACCCTAGGTCCAATCGGAACCCTAACCGGATCTGTGTACCTAGACCTCAACATAACCCTAACCCTAGGTCCAATCGGAACCCTAACCGGATCTGTATACCTAGCCCTCAACATAACCCTAACCCTAGGTCCAATCGGAAGCCTAACCGGATCTCTAACCCTAGCCCTCAACGTAACCCTAACCCTAGGTCCAATCGGAACCCGAACCGGATCTCTAACCCTAGCTCTCAACATAACCCTAACCCTAGGTCCAATCGGAACCCTAACCGGATATCTAACCCTAGCCCTCTACATAACCCTAACCCTAGTTCCAATCGGGCCCTAACAGGATCTCTAACCCAGCCCGCAACATAACCCTAACCGTAGGTCCAATCGGAACCCTAAACGGATATCTAAACCTAGCCCTCAACATAACCCTAACCCTAGGTCCAATAGGAACCCTAACCGGATATCTAACCCTGGCCCTCTACATAACCCTAACCCTAGGTCCAATCGGAACCCTAACCGGATCTGTGTACCTAGACCTCAACATAAC
Organism: Miniopterus natalensis; assembly: GCF_054644295.1. Classification (NCBI taxonomy): domain Eukaryota; kingdom Metazoa; phylum Chordata; class Mammalia; order Chiroptera; family Miniopteridae; genus Miniopterus; species Miniopterus natalensis. The sequence continues at coordinate 225,994 of NW_028269988.1, forward strand.
CCTAACCCTAGGTCCAATCGGAACCCTAAACGGATCTGTATACCTAGCCCTCAACATAACCCTAACCCTAGGTCCAATCGGAACCCTAATCGGATCTCTAACCCTAGCCCTCAACCTAACCCTAACCCTAGGTCCAATCGGAACCCTAAACGGATATCTAAACCTAGCCCTCAACATAACCCTAACCCTAGGTCCAATAGGAACCCTAACCGGATATCTAACCCTGGCCCTCTACATAATCCTAACCCTAGGTCCAATCGGAACCCTAAACGGATCTGTGTACCTAGACCTCAACATAACCCTAACCCTAGGTCCAATCGGAACCCTAACCGGATCTGTATACCTAGCCCTCAACATAACCCTAACCCTAGGTCCAATCGGAACCCTAATCGGATCTCTAACCCTAGCCCTCAACCTAACCCTAACCCTAGGTCCAATCGGAACCCTAAACGGATATCTAAACCTAGCCCTCAACATAACCCTAACCCTAGGTCCAATAGGAACCCTAACCGGATATCTAACCCTGGCCATCTACATAACCCTAACCCTAGGTCCAATCGGAACCCTAACAGGATCTGTGTACCTAGACCTCAACATAACCCTAACCCTAGGTCCAATCGGAACCCTAACCGGATCTGTATACCTAGCCCTCAACATAACCCTAACCCTAGGTCCAATCGGAACCATAATCGGATCTCTAACCCTAGCCCTCAACCTAACCCTAACCCTAGGTCCAATCGGAACCCTAAACGGATACCTAACCCTAGCCCTCAAAATAACCCTAACACTAGGTCCAATCGGAACCCTAAACGGATACCTAACCCTAGCCCTCAACATAACCCTAACCCTAGGTCCAATCGGAACGCTAACCGGATATCTAACCCTAGCCCTCTACATAACACTAACCCTAGTTTCAATCGGAACCCTAACAGGATCTCTAACCCAGCGCGCAACATAACCCTAACCCTAGGTCCAATCGGAACCCTAACCGGATCCCTACCCCTCGCCCTCAACGTAACCCTAACCCGAGGTCCAATCGGAACCCTAACCGGATCTCTACCACTCGCCCTCAACATAACGCTAAAACTTGGTCCAAACGGAACCCTAACCGGATATCTAACACTAGCCCTCAACATAACCCTAACCCTAGGTCCAATCGGAACCCTAACCGGATCTCTAACCCTAGCCCTCAACATAACCCTAACCCTAGGTCCAATCGGAATCCTAACCGGATCTCTAACCCTAGCCCTCAACATAACCCTAACCCTAGGTCCAATGAAAACACTAACTGGATCTCTAACCCTAGCCCTCAACATAACCCTAACCCTAGGTCCAATCGGAACCCCAACCGGATCTCTAAGCCTAGCTCTCAACATAACCATAACCCTAGGTCCAATCAGTACCCTAACCGGATCTCTAACCCTAGCCCTCAACATAAACCTAACCCTACGTCCAATCGGAACCCTAACCGGATTTCTAACCCTAGCCTTCAACATAACCCTAACCCTAGGTCCAATCGGAACCCTAACCGGATCTGTATACCTAGCCCTCAACATAACCCTAACCCTAGGTCCAATCGGAACCCTAACCGGATCTGTATACCTAGCCCTCAACATAACCCTAACCCTAGGTCCAATCGGAACCCTAACCGGATCTGTGTACCTAGACCTCAACATAACCCTAACCCTAGGTCCTATCGGAACCCTAACCGGATCTCTAACCCTAGTCCTCAACATAACCCTAACCCTAGGTCCAATCGGAACCCTAAACGGATATCTAACCCTAGCCCTCAACATAAGCCTAACCCTAGGTCCAATGGGAACCCTAAACGGATATCTAACCATAGCCCTCAACATAACCCTAACCCTAGGTACAATCGGAACCCTAACAGGAACTCTACCCCTCGCCCTCAACATAACCCTAACCCTAGGTCCAATCAGAACCCTAACCGGATCTCTATCCCTAGCCCTCAACATAATCATAACCCTAGGTCCAATCGGAACCCTAAACGGATATCTAACCCTAGCCCTCAACATAACCCTAACCCTAGGTCCAATCGGAACCCTAAACGGATATCTAACCCTAGCCCTCAACATAACCCTAACCCTAGGTCCAATCGGAACGCTAACCGGATATCTAACCCTAGCCCTCTACATAACACTAACCCTAGTTTCAATCGGAACCCTAACAGGATCTCTAACCCAGCCCGCAACATAACCCTAACCCTAGGTCCAATCGGAACCCTAACCGGATCTCTACCCCTCGCCCTCAACATAACCCTAACCCGAGGTCCAATCGGAACCCTAACCGGATCTCTACCACTCGCCCTCAACATAACGCTAAAACTTGGTCCAAACGGAACCCTAACCGGATATCTAACACTAGCCCTCAACATAACCCTAACCCTAGGTCCAATCGGAACCCTAACCGGATCTCTAACCCTAGCCCTCAACATAACCCTAACCCTAGGTCCAATCGGAATCCTAACCGGATCTCTAACCCTAGCCCTCAACATAACCCTAACCCTAGGTCCAATCGGAATCCTAACCGGATCTCTAACCCTAGCCCTCAACATAACCCTAACCCTAGGTCCAATGAAAACACTAACTGGATCTCTAACCCTAGCCCTCAACATAACCCTAACCCTAGGTCCAATCGGAACCCCAACCGGATCTCTAACCCTAGCTCTCAACATAACCCTAACCCTAGGTCCAATCAGTACCCTAACCGGATCTCTAACCCTAGCCCTCAACATAAACCTAACCCTACATCCAATCGGAACCCTAACCGGATTTCTAACCCTAGCCTTCAACATAACCCTAAACCTAGGTCCAATCGAAACCCTAACCGGATCTGTATACCTAGCCCTCAACATAATCCTCACCCTAGGTCCAGTCGGAACCCTAACCGGATCTGTATACCTAGCCCTCAACATAACCCTAACCCTAGGTCCAATCGGAACCCTAACCGGATCTGTGTACCTAGACCTCAACATAACCCTGACCCTAGGTCCTATCGGAACCCTAACCGGATCTCTAACCCTAGCCCTCAACATAACCCTAACCCTAGGTCCAATCGGAACCCTAACCGGATCTCTAACCCTAGCCCTCAACATAACCCTAACCCTAGGTCCAATCGGAACCCTAACCGGATCTGTATACCTAGCCCTCAACATAACCCTCACCCTAGGTCCAGTCGGAACCCTAACCGGATCTGTATACCTAGCCCTCAACATAACCCTAACCCTAGGTCCAATCGGAACCCTAACCGGATCTGTGTACCTAGACCTCAACATAACCCTGACCCTAGGTCCTATCGGAACCCTAACCCCGTCTCTAACCCTAGCCCTCAACATAACCCTAACCCTAGGTCCAATCGGAACCCTAACCGGATCTCTAACCCTAGCCCTCAACATAACCCTAACCCTAGGTCCAATCGGAACCCTAACCGGATCTGTATACCTAGCCCTCAACATAACCCTAACCCTAGGTCCAATCGGAACCCTAACCGGATCTCTAACCCTAGCTCTCAACTTAACCCTAACCCTAGGTCCAATCGGAACCCTAACCGGATCTCTAACCCAAGCCCTCAACGTAACCCTAACCCTAGGTCCAATCGGAACCCTAACCGGATTTCTAACCCTAGCCTTCAACATAACCCTAACCCTAGGTCCAATCGGAACCCTAATCGGATCTGTGTACCTAGCCCTCAACATAACCCTAACCCTAGGTCCAATCGGAACCCCAACCGGATCTCTAACCCTAGCCCTCAACATAACCCTAACCCTAGGTCCAATCGGAAGCCTAACCGGATCTCTAACCCTAGCCCTCAACATAACCCTAACCCTAGGTCCAATCGGAACCCTAACCGGATCTCTAACCCTAGCCCTCAACATAACCCTAACCCTAGGTCCAATCGGAACCCTAACCGGAATTCTAACCCTAGCCCTCAAAATAACCCTAACCCTAGGTCCAATCGGAACCCTAACAGGATCTCTACCACTCGCCCTCAACCTAGCCCTAACCCTAGGTCCAATCGCAACCCTAACCGGATCTCTAACCCTAGCCCTCAACATAACCCTAACCCTATTTTCAATCGGAACCCTAAACGGATATCTAACCATAGCCCTCAACATAACCCTAACCCTAGGTCCAATCGGAACCCTAACCGGATCTCTAACCCTAGCTCTCAACATAACCCTAACCCTAGGTCCAATCAGTACCCTAACCGGATCTCTAACCCTAGCCCTCAACATAAACCTAACCCTACGTCCAATTGGAACCCTAACCGGATTTCTAACCCTAGCCTTCAACATAACCCTAACCCTAGGTCCAATCGGAACCCTAATCGGATCTGTGTACCTAGCCCTCAACATAACCCTAACCCTAGGTCCAATCGGAACCCTAACCGGATCTCTAACCCTAGCTCTCAACGTAACCCTAACCCTAGGTCCAATCGGAACCCTAACCGGAACTCTAACCCTAGCCCTCAAAATAACCCTAACCCTAGGTCCAATCGGAACCCTAAGCAGATCTCTATCCCTAGCGCTCAACATATCACTAACCCTAGGTCCAATCGGAACCCTAAACGGATATCTAACCCTAGCCCTCAACATAACCCTAACCCTAGGTCCAATCGGAACCCAAAACGGATATCTAACCCTAGCCCTCAACATAACCCTAACCCTAGGTCCGATCGGAACCCTGACCGGATCTCTAACCCTAGCCCTCAACATAACCCTAACCCTAGGTTCAATCGTATCCCTAACCGGATCTCTAACGCTAGCCCTCAACATAACCCTAACCGTAGGTCCAATCGGAACCCTAACCGGATCTGTATACCTAGCCCTCAACATAACCCTAACCCTAGGTCCAATCGGAACCCTAACAGGATCTTTAACCCTAGCCCTCAACATAACCCTAACCCTAGGTCCAATCGGAACCCTAACCGGATCTGTGTACCTAGACCTCAACATAACACTAACCCTAGGTCCAATCGGAACCCAAACCGGATCTGTATACCTAGCCCTCAAAATAACCCTAACCCTAGGTCCAATCGGAACCCTAACAGGATCTTTAACCCTAGCCCTCAACATAACCCTAACCCTAGGGCCAATCGGAACCCTAACCGGATCTGTGTACCTAGCCCTCAACATAACCCTAACCCTAGGTCCAATCGGAACCGTAACCCGATCTCTAACCCTAGGACTCAACATAACCCTAACCGGAGGTCCAATCGGAACTCTAACCGGATCTCTAACCCTAGCCCTCAACATAACCCTAACCCTAGGTCCAATCAAAACCCTAACTGGATCTCTAACCCTAGCCCTCAATATAACCCTAACCCTAGGTCCAATCGGAACACTAACCGGATCTCTAACCCTAGCCCTCAACGTAACCCTAACCCTAGGTCCAATCGGAACAGTAAACGGATATCTAACCCTATCCCTCAACATAACTCTAACCCTGGGTCCAATCGGAAACCTAACCGGATCTCTAACCCTCGCCCTCAACATAACCCTAATCCTAGGTCCAATCGGAACCTTAACCGGATCTCTACTCCTCGCCCTCAACATAACCCTAACCCTAGTTCCAATCGGAACCCTAGCCGGTTCTCTACCCCTCGCCCTAAACATAACCCTAACCCTAGGTCCAATCGGAACCCTAACCAGATCTCTAACCCTCGCCCTCAACATAACCCTAACCCTAGGTCCAATCGGAACACTAACCGGATATCTAACCCTAGCCCTCAACATAAGCCTAACCCTAGGTCCAATCGGAACCCTAAACGGATATCTAACCATAGCCCTCAACATAACCCTAACCCTAGGTACAATCGGAACCCTACCAGGATCTCTACCCCTCGCCCTCAACATAACCCTAACCCTAGGTCCAATCAGAACCCTAACCGGATCTCTATCCCTAGCCCTCAACATAATCATAACCCTAGGTCCAATCGGAACCCTAAACGGATATCTAACCCTAGCCCTCAACATAACCCTAACACTAGGTCCAATCGGAACCCTAAACGGATACCTAACCCTAGCCCTCAACATAACCCTAACCCTAGGTCCAATCGGAACGCTAACCGGATATCTAACCCTAGCCCTCTACATAACACTAACCCTAGTTTCAATCGGAACCCTAACAGGATCTCTAACCCAGCCCGCAACATAACCCTAACCCTAGGTCCAATCGGAACCCTAACCGGATCCCTACCCCTCGCCCTCAACATAACCCTAACCCGAGGTCCAATCGGAACCCTAACCGGATCTCTACCACTCGCCCTCAACATAACGCTAAAACTTGGTCCAAACGGAACCCTAACCGGATATCTAACACTAGCCCTCAACATAACCCTAACCCTAGGTCCAATCGGAACCCTAACCGGATCTCTAACCCTAGCCCTCAACATAACCCTAACCCTAGGTCCAATGAAAACACTAACTGGATCTCTAACCCTAGCCCTCAACATAACCCTAACCCTAGGTCCAATCGGAACCCCAACCGGATCTCTAACCCTAGCTCTCAACATAACCCTAACCCTAGGTCCAATCAGTACCCTAACCGGATCTCTAACCCTAGCCCTCAACATAAACCTAACCCTACGTCCAATCGGAACCCTAACCGGATTTCTAACCCTAGCCTTCAACATAACCCTAACCCTAGGTCCAATCGGAACCCTAACCGGATCTGTATACCTAGCCCTCAACATAACCCTAACCCTAGGTCCAATCCGAACCCTAACCGGATCTGTATACCTAGCCCTCAACATAACCCTAACCCTAGGTCCAATCGGAACCCTAACCGGATCTGTGTACCTAGACCTCAACATAACCCTAACCCTAGGTCCTATCGGAACCCTAACCGGATCTCTAACCCTAGTCCTCAACATAACCCTAACCCTAGGTCCAATCGGAACCCTAAACGGATATCTAACCCTAGCCCTCAACATAAGCCTAACCCTAGGTCCAATCGGAACCCTAAACGGATATCTAACCATAGCCCTCAACATAACCCTAACCCTAGGTACAATCGGAACCCTAACAGGAACTCTACCCCTCGCCCTCAACGTAACCCTAACCCTAGGTCCAATCAGAACCCTAATCGGATCTCTATCCCTAGCCCTCAACATAATCATAACCCTAGGTCCAATCGGAACCCTAAACGGATATCTAACCCTAGCCCTCAACATAACCCTAACCCTAGGTCCAATCGGAACCCTAAACGGATATCTAACCCTAGCCCTCAACATAACCCTAACCCTAGGTCCAATCGGAACGCTAACCGGATATCTAACCCTAGCCCTCTACATAACACTAACCCTAGTTTCAATCGGAACCCTAACAGGAACTCTAACCCAGCCCGCAACATAACCCTAACCCTAGGTCCAATCGGAACCCTAACCGGATCTCTACCCCTCGCCCTCAACATAACCCTAACCCGAGGTCCAATCGGAACCCTAACCGGATCTCTACCACTCGCCCTCAACATAACGCTAAAACTTGGTCCAAACGGAACCCTAACCGGATATCTAACACTAGCCCTCAACATAACCCTAACCCTAGGTCCAATCGGAATCCTAACCGGATATCTAACCCTAGCCCTCTACATAACCCTAACCCTAGGTCCAATCGGAACCCTAAACTGATCTGTGTACCTAGACCTCAACATAACCCTAACCCTAGGTCCAATCGGAACCCTAACCGGATCTGTATACCTAGCCCTCAACATAACCCTAACCCTAGGTCCAATCGGAACCCTAACAGGATCTCTACCCCTCGCCCTCAACCTAGCCCTAACCCTAGGTCCAATCGCAACCCTAACCGGATCTCTAACCCTAGCCTTCAACATAACCCTAACCCTAGGTTCAATCGTATCCCTAACCGGATCTCTAACGCTAGCCCTCAACATAACCCTAACCCTAGGTCCAATCGGAACCCTAACCGGATCTCTAACCCTAGCTCTCAACATAACCCTAACCCTAGGTCCAATCAGTACCCTAACCGGATCTCTAACCCTAGCCCTCAACATAAACCTAACCCTACGTCCAATTGGAACCCTAACCGGATTTCTAACCCTAGCCTTCAACATAACCCTAACCCTAGGTCCAATCGGAACCCTAATCGGATCTGTGTACCTAGCCCTCAACATAACCCTAACCCTAGGTCCAATCGGAACACTAACCGGATCTCTAACCCTAGCCCTCAACATAACCCTAACCCTAGGTCCAATCGGAACCCTAAACGGATATCTAACCCTAGCCCTCAACATAAGCCTAACCCTAGGTCCAATCGGAACCCTAAACGGATATCTAACCATAGCCCTCAACATAACCCTAACCCTAGGTACAATCGGAACCCTACCAGGATCTCTACCCCTCGCCCTCAACATAACCCTAACCCTAGGTCCAATCAGAACCCTAACCGGATCTCTATCCCTAGCCCTCAACATAATCATAACCCTAGGTCCAATCGGAACCCTAAACGGATATCTAACCCTAGCCCTCAACATAACCCTAACACTAGGTCCAATCGGAACCCTAAACGGATACCTAACCCTAGCCCTCAACATAACCCTAACCCTAGGTCCAATCGGAACGCTAACCGGATATCTAACCCTAGCCCTCTACATAACACTAACCCTAGTTTCAATCGGAACCCTAACAGGATCTCTAACCCAGCGCGCAACATAACCCTAACCCTAGGTCCAATCGGAACCCTAACCGGATCCCTACCCCTCGCCCTCAACATAACCCTAACCCGAGGTCCAATCGGAACCCTAACCGGATCTCTACCACTCGCCCTCAACATAACGCTAAAACTTGGTCCAAACGGAACCCTAACCGGATATCTAACACTAGCCCTCAACATAACCCTAACCCTAGGTCCAATCGGAACCCTAACCGGATCTCTAACCCTAGCCCTCAACATAACCCTAACCCTAGGTCCAATCGGAATCCTAACCGGATCTCTAACCCTAGCCCTCAACATAACCCTAACCCTAGGTCCAATGAAAACACTAACTGGATCTCTAACCCTAGCCCTCAACATAACCCTAACCCTAGGTCCAATCGGAACCCCAACCGGATCTCTAAGCCTAGCTCTCAACATAACCATAACCCTAGGTCCAATCAGTACCCTAACCGGATCTCTAACCCTAGCCCTCAACATAAACCTAACCCTACGTCCAATCGGAACCCTAACCGGATTTCTAACCCTAGCCTTCAACATAACCCTAACCCTAGGTCCAATCGGAACCCTAACCGGATCTGTATACCTAGCCCTCAACATAACCCTAACCCTAGGTCCCATCGGAACCCTAACCGGATCTGTATACCTAGCCCTCAACATAACCCTAACCCTAGGTCCTATCGGAACCCTAACCGGATCTCTAACCCTAGTCCTCAACATAACCCTAACCCTAGGTCCAATCGGAACCCTAAACGGATATCTAACCCTAGCCCTCAACATAAGCCTAACCCTAGGTCCAATCGGAACCCTAAACGGATATCTAACCATAGCCCTCAACATAACCCTAACCCTAGGTACAATCGGAACCCTAACAGGAACTCTACCCCTCGCCCTCAACATAACCCTAACCCTAGGTCCAATCAGAACCCTAACCGGATCTCTATCCCTAGCCCTCAACATAATCATAACCCTAGGTCCAATCGGAACCCTAAACGGATATCTAACCCTAGCCCTCAACATAACCCTAACCCTAGGTCCAATCGGAACCCTAAACGGATATCTAACCCTAGCCCTCAACATAACCCTAACCCTAGGTCCAATCGGAACGCTAACCGGATATCTAACCCTAGCCCTCTACATAACACTAACCCTAGTTTCAATCGGAACCCTAACAGGATCTCTAACCCAGCCCGCAACATAACCCTAACCCTAGGTCCAATCGGAACCCTAACCGGATCTCTACCCCTCGACCTCAACATAACCCTAACCCGAGGTCCAATCGGAACCCTAAACGGATCCTTAACCCTAGCCCTCAACATAACGCTAAAACTTGGTCCAAACGGAACCCTAAACGGATATCTAACCCTAGCCCTCAACATAAGCCTAACCCTAGGACCAATCGGAACCCTAAACGGATATCTAACCCTAGCCCTCAACATAACCCTAACCCTAGGTCCAATCGGAACCCTAAACGGATATCTAACCCTAGCCCTCAACATAACCCTAACCCTAGGTCCAATCGGAACGCTAACCGGATATCTAACCCTAGCCCTCTACATAACACTAACCCTAGTTTCAATCGGAACCCTAACAGGATCTCTAACCCAGCCCGCAACATAACCCTAACCCGAGGTCCAATCGGAACCCTAACCGGATCTCTACCACTCGCCCTCAACATAACGCTAAACTTGGTCCAAACGGAACCCTAACCGGATATCTAACACTAGCCCTCAACATAACCCTAACCCTAGGTCCAATCGGAACCCTAACCGGATCTCTAACCCTAGCCCTCAACATAACCATAACCCTAGGTCCAATCGGAATCCTAACCGGATCTCTAACCCTAGCCCTCAACATAACCCTAACCCTAGGTCCAATGAAAACACTAACTGGATCTCTATCCCTAGCCCTCAACATAACCCTAACCCTAGGTCCAATCGGAACCCCAACCGGATCTCTAACCCTAGCTCTCAACATAACCCTAAACCTAGGTCCAATCAGTACCCTAACCGGATCTCTAACCCTAGCCCTCAACATAAACCTAACCCTGCATCCAATCGGAACCCTAACCGGATTTCTAACCCTAGCCTTCAACATAACCCTAACGCTAGGTCCAATCGAAACCCTAACCGGATCTGTATACCTAGCCCTCAACATAACCCTCACCCTAGGTCCAGTCGGAACCCTAACCGGATCTGTATACCTACCCCTCAACATAACCCTAACCCTAGGTCCAATCGGAACCCTAACCGGATCTGTGTACCTAGACCTCAACATAACCCTGACCCTAGGTCCTATCGGAACCCTAACCGGATATCTAACCCTAGCCCTCAACATAACCCTAATCCTAGGTCCAATCGGAACCCTAACCGGATCTCTAACCCTAGCCCTCAACATAACACTAACCCTAGGTCCAATCGGAACCCTAACCGGATCTGTATACCTAGCCCTCAACATAACCCTAACCCTAGGTCCAATCGGAACCCTAACCGGATCTCTAACCCTAGCCCTCAACATAACCCTAACCCTAGGTCCAATCGGAACCCTAACCGGATCTCTAACCCTAGCCTTCAACGTAACCCTAACCCTAGGTCCAATCGGAACAGTAAACGAATATCTAACCCTAGCCCTCAACATAACCCGAACCCTTGGTCCAATCGGAAACCTAACCGGATCTCTAAACCTCGCCCTCAACATAACCCTAACCCTAGGTCCAATCGGAACCCTAGTCGGTTCTCTACCCCTCGCCCTCAACATAACCCTAACCCTAGGTCCAATCGGAACCCTAACCGGATATCTAACCCTAGCCCTCTACATAACGCTAACCCTAGGTCCAATCGGAACCCTAACCTGATCTGTGTACCTAGACCTCAACATAACCCTAACCCTAGGTCCAATTGGAACCCTAACCGGATCTGTATACCTAGCCCTCAACATAACCCTAACCCTAGGTCCAATCGCAACCCTAACAGGATCTCTAACCCTATCCCTCAACATAATCCTAACCCTAGGTCCAATCGGAACCCTAACCGGATCTCTAACCCTAGCTCTCAACATAACCCTAACCCTAGGTCCAATCAGTACCCTAACCGGATCTCTAACCCTAGCCCTCAACATAAACCTAACCCTACGTCCAATTGGACCCTAACCGGATTTCTAACCCTAGCCTTCAACATAACCCTAACCCTAGGTCCAATCGGAACCCTAATCGGACCTGTGTACCTAGCCCTCAACATAACCCTAACCCTAGGTCCAATCGGAACCCCAACCGGATCTCTAACCCTAGCCCTCAATATAACCCTAACCCTAGGTCCAATCGGAAGCCTAACCGGATCTCTAACCCTAGCCCTCAACATAACCCTAACCCTAGGTCCAATCGGAAGCCTAACCGGATCTCTAACCCTAGCCCTCAACATAACCCTAACCCTAGGTCCAATCGGAACCCTAAACGGATTTCTAACCGTAGCCATCAACATAACCCTAACCCTAGGTCCAATCGGAACCCTAACCGGAACTGTATACCTAGCCCTCAACATAACACTAACCCTAGGTCCAATCGGAACCCTAACCGGATCTGTATTCCTAGCCCTCAACATAACCCTAACCCTAGGTCCAATCGGAACCCTAACCGGATCTCTAACCCTAGCCCACAACATACCCCTAACCCTAGGTCCAATCGGAACCCTAACCGGATCTGTGTACCTAGCCCTCAACATAACCCTAACCCTAGGTCCAATCGGAACCCCAACCGGAACTCTAACCCTAGCCCTCAACATAACCCTAACCCTAGGTCCAATCGGAAGCCTAACCGGATCTCTAACCCTAGCCCTCAACGTAACCCTAACCCTTGGTCCAATCGGAACCCTAACCGGATCTCTAACCCTAGCCCTCAAAATAACGCTCACCCTAGGTCCAATGAAAACACTAACTGGATCTCTAACCCTAGCCCTCAACATAACCCTAACCCTAGGTCCAATCGGAACCCCAACCGGATCTCTAACCCTAGCTTTCAACATAACCCTAACCCTAGGTCCAATCAGTACCCTAACCGGATCTCTAACCCTAGCCCTCAACATAAACCTAACCCTACGTCCAATCGGAACCCTAACCGGATCTCTAACCCTAGCCTTCAACGTAACCCTAACCCTAGGTCCAATCGGAACAGTAAACGAATATCTAACCCTAGCCCTCAACATAACCCGAACCCTTGGTCCAATCGGAAACCTAACCGGATCTCTAAACCTCGCCCTCAACATAACCCTAACCCTAGGTCCAATCGGAACCCTAGTCGGTTCTCTACCCCTCGCCCTCAACATAACCCTAACCCTAGGTCCAATCGGAACCCTAACCGGATATCTAACCCTAGCCCTCTACATAACCCTAACCCTAGGTCCAATCGGAACCCTAACCTGATCTGTGTACCTAGACCTCAACATAACCCTAACCCTAGGTCCAATTGGAACCCTAACCGTATCTGTATACCTAGCCCTCAACATAACCCTAACCCTAGGTCCAATCGGAACCCTAACAGGATCTCTACCCCTCGCCCTCAACCTAGCCCTAACCCTAGGTCCAATCGCAACCCTAACCGGATCTCTAACCCTATCCCTCAACATAATCCTAACCCTAGGTCCAATCGGAACCCTAACCGGATCTCTAACCCTAGCTCTCAACATAACCCTAACCCTAGGTCCAATCAGTACCCTAACCGGATCTCTAACCCTAGCCCTCAACATAAACCTAACCCTACGTCCAATTGGAACCCTAACCGGATTTCTAACCCTAGCCTTCAACATAACCCTAACCCTAGGTCCAATCGGAACCCTAATCGGATCTGTGTACCTAGCCCTCAACATAACCCTAACCCTAGGTCCAATCGGAACCCCAACCGGATCTCTAACCCTAGCCCTCAACATAACCCTAACCCTAGGTCCAATCGGAAGCCTAACCGGATCTCTAACCCTAGCCCTCAACATAACCCTAACCCTAGGTCCAATCGGAACCCTAACCGGATCTCTAACCCTAGCCCTCAACATAACCCTAACCCTAGGTCCAATCGGAACCCTAACCGGAACTCTAACCCTAGCCCTCAAAATAACCCTAACCCTAGGTCCAATCGGAACCCTAAGCGGATCTCTAACCCTAGCGCTCAACATATCACTAACCCTAGGTCCAATCGGAACCCTAAACGGATATCTAAACCTAGCCCTCAACATAACTCTAACCCTAGGTCCAATCGGAACCCTAACCGGATATTTAACCCTAGCCCTCAACATAAGCCTAACCCTAGGTCCAATCGGAACCCTAACCGGATATCTAACCCTAGCCCTCAACATAACCCTAACCCTAGTTCCAATCGGAACCCTAACAGGATCTCTACCCCAGCCCTCAACATAACCCTAACCCTAGTTCCAATCGGAACCCTAACAGGATCTCTACCCCAGCCCTCAACATAACCCTAACCCGAGGTCCAATCGGAACCCTAACCGGATCTCTACATCTCGCCCTCAACATAACCCTAAACCTTGGTCCAATCGGAACCCTAACCGGATATCTAACACTAGCCCTCAACATAACCCTAACCCTAGGTAAAAATCGGAACCCTAACCGGATCTCTAACCCTAGCTCTCAACATAACCCTAACCCTAGGTCCAATCTGAACCCTAACCGGATCTCTAACCCTAGCCCTCAACATAACCCTAACACTAGGTCCAATCGGAACCGTAACGGGATTTCTAACCCTAGCCTTCAACATAACCCTAACCCTAGGTCCAATCGGAACCCTAACCGGATCTGTATACCTAGCCCTCAACATAACCCTAACCCTAGGTCCAATCGGAACCCTAACCGGATCTGTATACCTAGCCCTCAACATAACCCTAAACCTATGTCCAATCGGAATCCTAACAGGATCTCTACCCCTCGCCCTCAACATAACCCTAACCCTAGGTCCAATCGGAACCCTAACCCGATCTCTAAACATAGCCCTCAACATAACCCTAACCCTGGGTCCAATCGGAACCCTAACCGGATCTCTAACCCTAGCCCTCAACATAACCCTAACCCTGGGTCCAATCGGAACCCTAACCGGATATGTGTACCTAGCCCTAAACATAACCCTAACCCTTGGTCCAATCGGAACCCCAAGCGGATCTCTAACCCTAGCCCTCAACATAACCCTAACCCTGGGTCCAATCGGAACACTAACCGGATCTGTGTACCTAGCCCTAAACATAACCCTAACCCTTGGTCCAATCGGAACCCCAAGCGGATCTCTAACCCTAGCCCTCAACATAACCCTAACCCTAGGTCCAATCGGAACCCTAAACGGATATCTAACCCTAGCCCTCAAAATAACCCTAACCCTAGGTCCAATGAAAACACTAACTGGATCTCTAACCCTAGCCCTCAACATAACCCTAACCCTAGGTCCAATCGGAACCCCAACCGGATCTCTAACCCTAGCTTTCAACATAACCCTAACCCTAGGTCCAATCAGTACCCTAACCGGATCTCTAACCCTAGCCCTAAACATAAACCTAACCCTACGTCCAATCGGAATCCTAACCGGATTTCTAACCCTAGCCTTCAACATAGCCCTAACCCTAGGTCCAATCGGAACCCTAACCGGATCTGTATACCTAGCCCTCAACATAACCCTAACCCTAGGTCCAATCGGAACCCTAACCGGATCTGTATACCTAGCCCTCAACATAACCCTAACCCTAGGTCCAATCGGAACCCTAACCGGATCTGTATACCTAGCCCTCAACATAACCCTAACCCTAGGTCCAATCGGAACCCTAACCGGATCTGTGTACCTAGACCTCAACATAACCCTAACCCTAGGTCCTATCGGAACCCTAACCGGATCTCTAACCCTAGCCCTCAACATAACCCTAACCCTAGGTCCAATCGGAACCCTAACCGGATCTCTAACCCTAGCCCTCAACATAACCCTAACCCTAGGTCCAATCGGAACCCTAACCGGATCTGTATACCTAGCCCTCAACATAACCCTAACCCTAGGTCCAATCGGAACCCTAACCGGATCTGTGTACCTAGACCTCAACATAACCCTAACCCTAGGTCCAATCGGAACCCTAACCGGATCTGTATACCTAGCCCTCAACATAACCCTAACCCTAGGTCCAATCGGAAGCCTAACCGGATCTCTAACCCTAGCCCTCAACGTAACCCTAACCCTAGGTCCAATCGGAACCCGAACCGGATCTCTAACCCTAGCTCTCAACATAACCCTAACCCTAGGTCCAATCGGAACCCTAACCGGATATCTAACCCTAGCCCTCTACATAACCCTAACCCTAGTTCCAATCGGGCCCTAACAGGATCTCTAACCCAGCCCGCAACATAACCCTAACCGTAGGTCCAATCGGAACCCTAAACGGATATCTAAACCTAGCCCTCAACATAACCCTAACCCTAGGTCCAATAGGAACCCTAACCGGATATCTAACCCTGGCCCTCTACATAACCCTAACCCTAGGTCCAATCGGAACCCTAACCGGATCTGTGTACCTAGACCTCAACATAACCCTAACCCTAGGTCCAATCGGAACCCTAACCGGATCTGTATACCTAGCCCTCAACATAACCCTAACCCTAGGTCCAATCGGAACCCTAATCGGATCTCTAACCCTAGCCCTCAACCTAACCCTAACCCTAGGTCCAATCGGAACCCTAAACGGATATCTAAACCTAGCCCTCAACATAACCCTAACCCTAGGTCCAATAGGAACCCTAACCGGATATCTAACCCTGGCCCTCTACATAACCCTAACCCTAGGTCCAATCGGAACCCTAAACGGATCTGTGTACCTAGACCTCAACATAACCCTAACCCTAGGTCCAATCGGAACCCTAACCGGATCTGTATACCTAGCCCTCAACATAACCCTAACCCTAGGTCCAATCGGAACCCTAATCGGATCTCTAACCCTAGCCCTCAACCTAACCCTAACCCTAGGTCCAATCGGAACCCTAAACGGATATCTAAACCTAGCCCTCAACATAACCCTAACCCTAGGTCCAATAGGAACCCTAACCGGATATCTAACCCTGGCCCTCTACATAACCCTAACCCTAGGTCCAATCGGAACCCTAACCGGATCTGTGTACCTAGACCTCAACATAACCCTAACCCTAGGTCCAATCGGAACCCTAACCGGACCTGTATACCTAGCCCTCAACATAACCCTAACCCTAGGTCCAATCGGAACCCTAATCGGATCTCTAACCCTAGCCCTCAACCTAACCCTAACCCTAGGTCCAATCGCAACCCTAACCGGATCTCTAACCCTAGCCCTCAACATAACCCTAACCCTAGGTTCAATCGTATCCCTAGCCGGATCTCTAACGCTAGCCCTCAACATAACCCTAACCCTAAGTCCAATCGGAACCCTAAACGGATATCTAAACCTAGCCCTCAACATAACCCTAACCCTAGGTCCAATCGGAACCCTAACCGGATCTGTGTACCTAGACCTCAACATAACCCTAACCCTAGGTCCAATCGGAACCCTAACCGGATCTGTATACCTAGCCCTCAACATAACCCTAACCCTAGGTCCAATCGGAACCCTAACAGGATCTTTAACCCTAGCCCTCAACATAACCCTAACCCTAGGTTCAATCGTATCCCTAGCGGGATCTCTAACGCTAGCCCTCAACATAACCCTAACCCTAAGTCCAATCGGAACCCTAACCGGATCTCTAACCCTAGCCCTCAACATAACCCTAACCCTAGGTTCAATCGTATCCCTAACCGGATCTCTAACGCTAGCCCTCAACATAACCCTAACCCTAAGTCCAATCGGAACCCTAACCGGATCTGTATACCTCGCCCTCAACATAACCCTAACCCTAGGTCCAATCGGAACCCTAACCGGATCTCTAACCCTAGCCCTCAACCTAACCCTAACCCTAGCTCCAATCGCAACCCTAACAGGATCTCTAACCCTAGCCCTCAACATAACCCTAACCCTAGGTTCAATCGTATCCCTAACCGGATCTCTAACGCTAGCCCTCAACATAACCCTAGCCCTAGGTCCAATCGGAACCCTAACCGGATCTGTATACCTAGCCCTCAACATAACCCTAACCCTAGGTCCAATCGGAACCCTAACCGGATCTGTATACCTAGCCCTCAACATAACCCTAACCCTAGGTCCAATCGGAACCCTAATCGGATCTCTAACCCTAGCCCTCAACCTAACCCTAACCCTAGGTCCAATCGCAACCCTAACCGGATCTCTAACCCTAGCCCTCAACATAACCCTAACCCTAGGTTCAATCGTATCCCTAACCGGATCTCTAACGCTAGCCCTCAACATAACCCTAACCCTAGGTCCAATCGGAACCCTAAACGGATATCTAAACCTAGCCCTCAACATAACCCTAACCCTAGGTCCAATCGGAACCCTAACCGGATATCTAACCCTGGCCCTCTACATAACCCTAACCCTAGGTCCAATCGGAACCCTAACCGGATCTGTGTACCTAGACCTCAACATAACCCTAACCCTAGGTACAATCGGAACCCTAACCGGATCTGTATACCTAGCCCTCAACATAACCCTAACCCTAGGTCCAATCGGAACCCTAATCGGATCTCTAACCCTAGCCCTCAACCTAACCCTAACCCTAGGTCCAATCGCAACCCTAACCGGATCTCTAACCCTAGCCCTCAACATAACCCTAACCCTAGGTTCAATCGTATCCCTAACCGGATCTCTAACGCTAGCCCTCAACATAACCCTAACCCTAGGTCCAATCGGAACCCTAAACGGATATCTAAACCTAGCCCTCAACATAACCCTAACCCTAGGTCCAATCGGAACCCTAACCGGATATCTAACCCTGGCCCTCTACATAACCCTAACCCTAGGTCCAATCGGAACCCTAACCGGATCTGTGTACCTAGACCTCAACATAACCCTAACCCTAGGTACAATCGGAACCCTAACCGGATCTGTATACCTAGCCCTCAACATAACCCTAACCCTAGGTCCAATCGGAACCCTAACAGGATCTTTAACCCTAGCCCTCAACATAACCCTAACCCTAGGTTCAATCGTATCCCTAACCGGATCTCTAACGCTAGCCCTCAACATAACCCTAACCCTAGGTCCAATCGGAACCCTAACCGGATCTGTATACCTCGCCCTCAACATAACCCTAACCCTAGGTCCAATCGGAACCCTAACCGGATCTCTAACCCTTGCCCTCAACCTAACCCTAACCCTAGCTCCAATCGCAACCCTAACCGGATCTCTAACCCTAGCCCTCAACATAACCCTAACCCTAGGTTCAATCGTATCCCTAACCGGATCTCTAACGCTAGCCCTCAACATAACCCTAACCCTAGGTCCAATCGGAACCCTAACAGTATCTGTATACCTAGCCCTCAACATAACCCTAACCCTAGGTCCAATCGGAAACCTAACCGGATCTGTAAACCTAGCCCTCAACATAACCCTAACCCTAGGTCCAATCGGAACCCTAATCGGATCTCTAACCCTAGCCCTCAACCTAACCCTAACCCTAGGTCCAATCGCAACCCTAACCGGATCTCTAACCCTAGCCCTCAACATAACCCTAACCCTAGGTTCAATCGTATCCCTAACCGGATCTCTAACGCTAGCCCTCAACATAACCCTAACCCTAGGTCCAATCGGAACCCTAAACGGATATCTAAACCTAGCCCTCAACATAACCCTAACCCTAGGTCCAATCGGAAACCTAACCGGATATCTAACCCTGGCCCTCTACATAACCCTAACCCTAGGTCCAATCGGAACCCTAACCGGATCTGTATAACTAGACCTCAACATAACCCTAACCCTAGGTCCAATCGGAACCCTAACCGGATCTGTATACCTAGCCCTCAACATAACCCTAACCCTAGGTCCAATCGGAACCCTAACCAGATCTGTATACCTCGCCCTCAACATAACCCTAACCCTAGGTCCAATCGGAACCCTAACCGGATCTCTAACCGTAGCCCTCAACCTAACCCTAACCCTAGCTCCAATCGCAACCCTAACCGGATCTCTAACCCTAGCCCTCAACATAACCCTAACCCTAGGTTCAATCGTATCCCTAACCGGATCTCTAACGCTAGCCCTCAACATAACCCTAACCCTAGGTCCAATCGGAACCCTAACCGTATCTGTATACCTAGCCCTCAACATAACCCTAACCCTAGGTCCAATCGGAACCCTAACCGGATCTCTAACCCTAGCCCTCAACATAACCCTAACCCTAGGTCCAATCGGAACCGTAACCGGAACTCTAACCCTAGCCCTCAACATAACCCTAACCCTAGGTCCAATCGGAACCCTAAACGGATATCTAACCCTAGCCCTCAACATAACCCTAACCCTAGGTCCAATCGGAACCCTAAACGGATTTCTAACCGTAGCCATCAACATAATCCTAACCCTAGGTCCAATCGGAACCCTAACCGGATCTGTATACTTAGCCCTCAACATAACCCTAACCCTAGGTCCAATCGGAACCCTAACCGGATCTCTAACCCTAGCCCACAACATAACCCTAACCCTAGGTCCAATCGGAACCCTAACCGGATCTGTGTACCTAGCCCTCAACATAACCCTAACCCTAGGTCCAATCGGAACCCCAACCGGAACTCTAACCCTAACCCTCAACATAACCCTAACCCTAGGTCCAATCGGAAGCCTAACCGGATCTCTAACCCTAGCCCTCAACGTAACCCTAACCCTAGGTCCAATCGGAACCCTAACCGGATCTCTAACCCTAGCTCTCAACATAACCCTAACCCTAGGTCCAATCGGAACCCTAACCGGATCTGTATACCTAGCCCTCAACATAACCCTAACCCTAGGTCCAATCGGAACCCTAACCGGATCTGTGTACCTAGACCTCAACATAACCCTAACCCTAGGTCCAATCGGAACCCTAACCGGATCTGTATACCTAGCCCTCAACATAACCCTAACCCTAGGTCCAATCGGAAGCCTAACCGGATCTCTAACCCTAGCCCTCAACGTAACCCTAACCCTAGGTCCAATCGGAACCCGAACCGGATCTCTAACCCTAGCTCTCAACATAACCCTAACCCTAGGTCCAATCGGAACCCTAACCGGATATCTAACCCTAGCCCTCTACATAACCCTAACCCTAGTTCCAATCGGGCCCTAACAGGATCTCTAACCCAGCCCGCAACATAACCCTAACCGTAGGTCCAATCGGAACCCTAAACGGATATCTAAACCTAGCCCTCAACATAACCCTAACCCTAGGTCCAATAGGAACCCTAACCGGATATCTAACCCTGGCCCTCTACATAACCCTAACCCTAGGTCCAATCGGAACCCTAACCGGATCTGTGTACCTAGACCTCAACATAACCCTAACCCTAGGTCCAATCGGAACCCTAACCGGATCTGTATACCTAGCCCTCAACATAACCCTAACCCTAGGTCCAATCGGAACCCTAATCGGATCTCTAACCCTAGCCCTCAACCTAACCCTAACCCTAGGTCCAATCGGAACCCTAAACGGATATCTAAACCTAGCCCTCAACATAACCCTAACCCTAGGTCCAATAGGAACCCTAACCGGATATCTAACCCTGGCCCTCTACATAACCCTAACCCTAGGTCCAATCGGAACCCTAAACGGATCTGTGTACCTAGACCTCAACATAACCCTAACCCTAGGTCCAATCGGAACCCTAACCGGATCTGTATACCTAGCCCTCAACATAACCCTAACCCTAGGTCCAATCGGAACCCTAATCGGATCTCTAACCCTAGCCCTCAACCTAACCCTAACCCTAGGTCCAATCGGAACCCTAAACGGATATCTAAACCTAGCCCTCAACATAACCCTAACCCTAGGTCCAATAGGAACCCTAACCGGATATCTAACCCTGGCCCTCTACATAACCCTAACCCTAGGTCCAATCGGAACCCTAACCGGATCTGTGTACCTAGACCTCAACATAACCCTAACCCTAGGTCCAATCGGAACCCTAACCGGACCTGTATACCTAGCCCTCAACATAACCCTAACCCTAGGTCCAATCGGAACCCTAATCGGATCTCTAACCCTAGCCCTCAACCTAACCCTAACCCTAGGTCCAATCGCAACCCTAACCGGATCTCTAACCCTAGCCCTCAACATAACCCTAACCCTAGGTTCAATCGTATCCCTAGCGGGATCTCTAACGCTAGCCCTCAACATAACCCTAACCCTAAGTCCAATCGGAACCCTAACCGGATCTCTAACCCTAGCCCTCAACATAACCCTAACCCTAGGTTCAATCGTATCCCTAACCGGATCTCTAACGCTAGCCCTCAACATAACCCTAACCCTAAGTCCAATCGGAACCCTAACCGGATCTGTATACCTCGCCCTCAACATAACCCTAACCCTAGGTCCAATCGGAACCCTAACCGGATCTCTAACCCTAGCCCTCAACCTAACCCTAACCCTAGCTCCAATCGCAACCCTAACAGGATCTCTAACCCTAGCCCTCAACATAACCCTAACCCTAGGTTCAATCGTATCCCTAACCGGATCTCTAACGCTAGCCCTCAACATAACCCTAGCCCTAGGTCCAATCGGAACCCTAACCGGATCTGTATACCTAGCCCTCAACATAACCCTAACCCTAGGTCCAATCGGAACCCTAACCGGATCTGTATACCTAGCCCTCAACATAACCCTAACCCTAGGTCCAATCGGAACCCTAATCGGATCTCTAACCCTAGCCCTCAACCTAACCCTAACCCTAGGTCCAATCGCAACCCTAACCGGATCTCTAACCCTAGCCCTCAACATAACCCTAACCCTAGGTTCAATCGTATCCCTAACCGGATCTCTAACTCTAGCCCTCAACATAACCCTAACCCTAGGTCCAATCGGAACCCTAAACGGATATCTAAACCTAGCCCTCAACATAACCCTAACCCTAGGTCCAATCGGAACCCTAACCGGATATCTAACCCTGGCCCTCTACATAACCCTAACCCTAGGTCCAATCGGAACCCTAACCGGATCTGTGTACCTAGACCTCAACATAACCCTAACCCTAGGTACAATCGGAACCCTAACCGGATCTGTATACCTAGCCCTCAACATAACCCTAACCCTAGGTCCAATCGGAACCCTAACAGGATCTTTAACCCTAGCCCTCAACATAACCCTAACCCTAGGTTCAATCGTATCCCTAACCGGATCTCTAACGCTAGCCCTCAACATAACCCTAACCCTAGGTCCAATCGGAACCCTAACCGGATCTGTATACCTCGCCCTCAACATAACCCTAACCCTAGGTCCAATCGGAACCCTAACCGGATCTCTAACCCTTGCCCTCAACCTAACCCTAACCCTAGCTCCAATCGCAACCCTAACCGGATCTCTAACCCTAGCCCTCAACATAACCCTAACCCTAGGTTCAATCGTATCCCTAACCGGATCTCTAACGCTAGCCCTCAACATAACCCTAACCCTAGGTCCAATCGGAACCCTAACCGGATCTGTGTACCTAGACCTCAACATAACCCTAACCCTAGGTCCAATCGGAACCCTAACCGGACCTGTATACCTAGCCCTCAACATAACCCTAACCCTAGGTCCAATCGGAACCCTAATCGGATCTCTAACCCTAGCCCTCAACCTAACCCTAACCCTAGGTCCAATCGCAACCCTAACCGGATCTCTAACCCTAGCCCTCAACATAACCCTAACCCTAGGTTCAATCGTATCCCTAGCGGGATCTCTAACGCTAGCCCTCAACATAACCCTAACCCTAAGTCCAATCGGAACCCTAACCGGATCTCTAACCCTAGCCCTCAACATAACCCTAACCCTAGGTTCAATCGTATCCCTAACCGGATCTCTAACGCTAGCCCTCAACATAACCCTAACCCTAAGTCCAATCGGAACCCTAACCGGATCTGTATACCTCGCCCTCAACATAACCCTAACCCTAGGTCCAATCGGAACCCTAACCGGATCTCTAACCCTAGCCCTCAACCTAACCCTAACCCTAGCTCCAATCGCAACCCTAACAGGATCTCTAACCCTAGCCCTCAACATAACCCTAACCCTAGGTTCAATCGTATCCCTAACCGGATCTCTAACGCTAGCCCTCAACATAACCCTAGCCCTAGGTCCAATCGGAACCCTAACCGGATCTGTATACCTAGCCCTCAACATAACCCTAACCCTAGGTCCAATCGGAACCCTAACCGGATCTGTATACCTAGCCCTCAACATAACCCTAACCCTAGGTCCAATCGGAACCCTAATCGGATCTCTAACCCTAGCCCTCAACCTAACCCTAACCCTAGGTCCAATCGCAACCCTAACCGGATCTCTAACCCTAGCCCTCAACATAACCCTAACCCTAGGTTCAATCGTATCCCTAACCGGATCTCTAACGCTAGCCCTCAACATAACCCTAACCCTAGGTCCAATCGGAACCCTAAACGGATATCTAAACCTAGCCCTCAACATAACCCTAACCCTAGGTCCAATCGGAACCCTAACCGGATATCTAACCCTGGCCCTCTACATAACCCTAACCCTAGGTCCAATCGGAACCCTAACCGGATCTGTGTACCTAGACCTCAACATAACCCTAACCCTAGGTACAATCGGAACCCTAACCGGATCTGTATACCTAGCCCTCAACATAACCCTAACCCTAGGTCCAATCGGAACCCTAACAGGATCTTTAACCCTAGCCCTCAACATAACCCTAACCCTAGGTTCAATCGTATCCCTAACCGGATCTCTAACGCTAGCCCTCAACATAACCCTAACCCTAGGTCCAATCGGAACCCTAACCGGATCTGTATACCTCGCCCTCAACATAACCCTAACCCTAGGTCCAATCGGAACCCTAACCGGATCTCTAACCCTTGCCCTCAACCTAACCCTAACCCTAGCTCCAATCGCAACCCTAACCGGATCTCTAACCCTAGCCCTCAACATAACCCTAACCCTAGGTTCAATCGTATCCCTAACCGGATCTCTAACGCTAGCCCTCAACATAACCCTAACCCTAGGTCCAATCGGAACCCTAACAGTATCTGTATACCTAGCCCTCAACATAACCCTAACCCTAGGTCCAATCGGAAACCTAACCGGATCTGTATACCTAGCCCTCAACATAACCCTAACCCTAGGTCCAATCGGAACCCTAATCGGATCTCTAACCCTAGCCCTCAACCTAACCCTAACCCTAGGTCCAATCGCAACCCTAACCGGATCTCTAACCCTAGCCCTCAACATAACCCTAACCCTAGGTTCAATCGTATCCCTAACCGGATCTCTAACGCTAGCCCTCAACATAACCCTAACCCTAGGTCCAATCGGAACCCTAAACGGATATCTAAACCTAGCCCTCAACATAACCCTAACCCTAGGTCCAATCGGAACCCTAACCGGATATCTAACCCTGGCCCTCTACATAACCCTAACCCTAGGTCCAATCGGAACCCTAACCGGATCTGTATAACTAGACCTCAACATAACCCTAACCCTAGGTCCAATCGGAACCCTAACCGGATCTGTATACCTAGCCCTCAACATAACCCTAACCCTAGGTCCAATCGGAACCCTAACCAGATCTGTATACCTCGCCCTCAACATAACCCTAACCCTAGGTCCAATCGGAACCCTAACCGGATCTCTAACCGTAGCCCTCAACCTAACCCTAACCCTAGCTCCAATCGCAACCCTAACCGGATCTCTAACCCTAGCCCTCAACATAACCCTAACCCTAGGTTCAATCGTATCCCTAACCGGATCTCTAACGCTAGCCCTCAACATAACCCTAACCCTAGGTCCAATCGGAACCCTAACCGTATCTGTATACCTAGCCCTCAACATAACCCTAACCCTAGGTCCAATTGGAACCCTAACCGGATCTCTAACCCTAGCCCTCAACATAACCCTAACCCTAGGTCCAATCGGAACCGTAACCGGAACTCTAACCCTAGCCCTCAACATAACCCTAACCCTAGGTCCAATCGGAACCCTAAACGGATATCTAACCCTAGCCCTCAACATAACCCTAACCCTAGGTCCAATCGGAACCCTAAACGGATTTCTAACCGTAGCCATCAACATAATCCTAACCCTAGGTCCAATCGGAACCCTAACCGGATCTGTATACTTAGCCCTCAACATAACCCTAACCCTAGGTCCAATCGGAACCCTAACCGGATCTCTAACCCTAGCCCACAACATAACCCTAACCCTAGGTCCAATCGGAACCCTAACCGGATCTGTGTACCTAGCCCTCAACATAACCCTAACCCTAGGTCCAATCGGAACCCCAACCGGAACTCTAACCCTAACCCTCAACATAACCCTAACCCTAGGTCCAATCGGAAGCCTAACCGGATCTCTAACCCTAGCCCTCAACGTAACCCTAACCCTAGGTCCAATCGGAACCCTAACCGGATCTCTAACCCTAGCTCTCAACATAACCCTAACCCTAGGTCTAATCGGAACCCTAACCGGATCTGTGTACCTAGACCTCAACATAACCCTAACCCTAGGTCCAATCGGAACCCTAACCGGATCTGTATACCTAGCCCTCAACATAACCCTAACCCTAGGTCCAATCGGAACCCTAACAGGATCTCTAACCCTCGCCCTCAACATAACCCTAACCCTAGGTCCAATCGTATCCCTAACCGGATCTCTAACCCTAGCCCTCAACATAGCCCTAACCCTAGGTCCAATCGGAACCCTAACCGGATCTGTATACCTAGCCCTCAACATAACCCTAACCCTAGGTCCAATCGGAACCCTAACCGGATCTCTAACCCTAGCCCTCAACCTAACCCTAACCCTAGGTCCAATCGCAACCCTAACCGGATCTCTAACCCTAGCCCTCAACATAACCCTAACCCTAGGTTCAATCGTATCCCTAAACGGATCTCTAACGCTAGCCCTCAACATAACCCTAACCCTAGGTCCAATCGGAACCCTAAACGGATATCTAAACCTAGCCCTCAACATAACCCTAACCCTATGTCCAATCGGAACCCTAACCGGATATCTAACCCTGGCCCTCTACATAACCCTAACCCTAGGTCCAATCGGAACCCTAACCGGATCTGTGTACCTAGACCTCAACATAACCCTAACCCTAGGTCCAATCGGAACCCTAACCGGATCTGTATACCTAGCCCTCAACATAACCCTAACCCTAGGTCCAATCGGAACCCTAACAGGATCTCTAACCCTAGCCCTCAACATAACCCTAACCCTAGGTTCAATCGTATCCCTAACCGGATCTCTAACGCTAGCCCTCAACATAACCCTAACCCTAGGTCCAATCGGAACCCTAACCGGATCTGTATACCTAGCCCTCAACATAACCCTAACCCTAGGTCCAATCGGAACCCTAACAGGATCTCTAACCCTAGCCCTCAACATAACCCTAACCCTAGGTTCAATCGTATCCCTAACCGGATCTCTAACGCTAGCCCTCAACATAACCCTAACCCTAGGTCCAATCGGAACCCTAACCGGATCTGTAGACCTAGCCCTCAACATAACCCTAACCCTAGGTCCAATCGGAACCCTAACCGGATCTCTAACCCTAGCCCTCAACATAACCCTAACCCTAGGTCCAATCGGAACCCTAACAGGATCTCTAACCCTAGCCCTCAACATAACCCTAACCCTAGGTTCAATCGTATCCCTAACCGGATCTCTAACGCTAGCCCTCAACATAACCCTAACCCTAGGTCCAATCGGAACCCTAACCGGATCTGTATACCTAGCCCTCAACATAACCCTAACCCTAGGTCCAATCGGAACCCTAACCGGATCTCTAACCCTAGCCCTCAACATAACCCTAACCCTAGGTCCAATCAAAACCCTAACTGGATCTCTAACCCTAGCCCTCAATATAACCCTAACCCTAGGTCCAATCGGAACCCTAACCGGATCTCTAACCCTAGCCCTCAATATAACCCTAACCCTAGGTCCAATCGGAACCCTAACCGGATCTCTAACCCTAGCCCTCAAACTAACCCTAACCCTAGGTCCAATCGCAACCCTAACCGGATCTCTAACCCTAGCCCTCAACATAACCCTAACCCTAGGTCTAATCGGAACCGTAACCGGATCTCTAACCCTAGCCCTCAACATAACCCTAACCCTAGGTCCAATCGGAACCCTAACCGGATCTCTAACCCTAGCCCTCAACATAACCCTAACCCTAGGTCCAATCGGAACCCTAACCGGATCTCTAAACCTAGCTCTCAACGTAACCCTAACCCTAGGTCCAATCGGAACAGTAAACGGATATCTAACCCTAGCCCTCAACATAACCCGAACCTTGGTCCAATCGGAAACCTAACCGGATCTCTAAACCTCGCCCTCAACATAACCCTAATCCTAGGTCCAATCGGAACCCTAACCGGATCTCTACACCTCGCCCTCAACATAACCCTAACCCTAGGTCCAATCGGAACCCTTGCCGGTTCTCTACCCCTCGCCCTCAACATAACCCTAACCCTAGGTCCAATCGGAACCCTAACCGGATATCTAACCCTAGCCCTCTACATAACCCTAACCCTAGTTCCAATCGGAACCGTAACAGGATCTCTAACCCAGCCCGCAACATTACCCTAACCCTAGGTCCAATCGGAACCCTAAACGGATATCTAAACCTAGCCCTCAACATAACCCTAACCCTACGTCCAATCGGAACCGTAACCGGAACTCTAACCCTAGCCCTCAACATAACCCTAACCCTAGGTCCAATCGGAACCCTAAACGGATATCTAACCCTAGCCCTCAACATAACCCTAACCCTAGGTCCAATCGGAACCCTAAACGGATATCTAACCCTAGCCCTCAACATAACCCTAACCCTAGGTCCAATCGGAACCCTAAACGGATTTCTAACCGTAGCCATCAACATAATCCTAACCCTAGGTCCAATCGGAACCCTAACCGGATCTGTATACCTAGCCCTCAACATAACCCTAACCCTAGGTCCAATCGGAACCCTAACCGGATCTCTAACCCTAGCCCACAACATAACCCTAACCCTAGGTCCAATCGGAACCCTAACCGGATCTGTGTACCTAGCCCTCAACATAACCCTAACCCTAGGTCCAATCGGAACCCCAACCGGCACTCTAACCCTAACCCTCAACATAACCCTAACCCTAGGTCCAATCGGAAGCCTAACCGGATCTCTAACCCTAGCCCTCAACGTAACCCTAACCCTAGGTCCAATCGGAACCCTAACCGGATCTCTAACCCTAGCTCTCAACATAACCCTAACCCTAGGTCTAATCGGAACCCTAACCGGATCTGTGTACCTAGACCTCAACATAACCCTAACCCTAGGTCCAATCGGAACCCTAACCGGATCTGTATACCTAGCCCTCAACATAACCCTAACCCTAGGTCCAATCGGAACCCTAACAGGATCTCTAACCCTCGCCCTCAACATAACCCTAACCCTAGGTCCAATCGTATCCCTAACCGGATCTCTAACCCTAGCCCTCAACATAGCCCTAACCCTAGGTCCAATCGGAACCCTAACCGGATCTGTATACCTAGCCCTCAACATAACCCTAACCCTAGGTCCAATCGGAACCCTAACCGGATCTCTAACCCTAGCCCTCAACCTAACCCTAACCCTAGGTCCAATCGCAACCCTAACCGGATCTCTAACCCTAGCCCTCAACATAACCCTAACCCTAGGTTCAATCGTATCCCTAAACGGATCTCTAACGCTAGCCCTCAACATAACCCTAACCCTAGGTCCAATCGGAACCCTAAACGGATATCTAAACCTAGCCCTCAACATAACCCTAACCCTATGTCCAATCGGAACCCTAACCGGATATCTAACCCTGGCCCTCTACATAACCCTAACCCTAGGTCCAATCGGAACCCTAACCGGATCTGTGTACCTAGACCTCAACATAACCCTAACCCTAGGTCCAATCGGAACCCTAACCGGATCTGTATACCTAGCCCTCAACATAACCCTAACCCTAGGTCCAATCGGAACCCTAACAGGATCTCTAACCCTAGCCCTCAACATAACCCTAACCCTAGGTTCAATCGTATCCCTAACCGGATCTCTAACGCTAGCCCTCAACATAACCCTAACCCTAGGTCCAATCGGAACCCTAACCGGATCTGTATACCTAGCCCTCAACATAACCCTAACCCTAGGTCCAATCGGAACCCTAACAGGATCTCTAACCCTAGCCCTCAACATAACCCTAACCCTAGGTTCAATCGTATCCCTAACCGGATCTCTAACGCTAGCCCTCAACATAACCCTAACCCTAGGTCCAATCGGAACCCTAACCGGATCTGTATACCTAGCCCTCAACATAACCCTAACCCTAGGTCCAATCGGAACCCTAACCGGATCTCTAACCCTAGCCCTCAACATAACCCTAACCCTAGGTCCAATCAAAACCCTAACTGGATCTCTAACCCTAGCCCTCAACATAACCCTAACCCTAGGTCCAATCGGAACCCTAAACGGATATCTAACCCTAGCCCTCAACATAACCCTAACCCTAGGTCCAATCGGAACCCTAAACGGATTTCTAACCGTAGCCATCAACATAATCCTAACCCTAGGTCCAATCGGAACCCTAACCGGATCTGTATACCTAGCCCTCAACATAACCCTAACCCTAGGTCCAATCGGAACCCTAACCGGATCTCTAACCCTAGCCCACAACATAACCCTAACCCTAGGTCCAATCGGAACCCTAACCGGATCTGTGTACCTAGCCCTCAACATAACCCTAACCCTAGGTCCAATCGGAACCCCAACCGGCACTCTAACCCTAACCCTCAACATAACCCTAACCCTAGGTCCAATCGGAAGCCTAACCGGATCTCTAACCCTAGCCCTCAACGTAACCCTAACCCTAGGTCCAATCGGAACCCTAACCGGATCTCTAACCCTAGCTCTCAACATAACCCTAACCCTAGGTCTAATCGGAACCCTAACCGGATCTGTGTACCTAGACCTCAACATAACCCTAACCCTAGGTCCAATCGGAACCCTAACCGGATCTCTAACCCTAGCCCTCAACCTAACCCTAACCCTAGGTCCAATCGCAACCCTAACCGGATCTCTAACCCTAGCCCTCAACATAACCCTAACCCTAGGTTCAATCGTATCCCTAAACGGATCTCTAACGCTAGCCCTCAACATAACCCTAACCCTAGGTCCAATCGGAACCCTAAACGGATATCTAAACCTAGCCCTCAACATAACCCTAACCCTATGTCCAATCGGAACCCTAACCGGATATCTAACCCTGGCCCTCTACATAACCCTAACCCTAGGTCCAATCGGAACCCTAACCGGATCTGTGTACCTAGACCTCAACATAACCCTAACCCTAGGTCCAATCGGAACCCTAACCGGATCTGTATACCTAGCCCTCAACATAACCCTAACCCTAGGTCCAATCGGAACCCTAACAGGATCTCTAACCCTAGCCCTCAACATAACCCTAACCCTAGGTTCAATCGTATCCCTAACCAGATCTCTAACGCTAGCCCTCAACATAACCCTAACCCTAGGTCCAATCGGAACCCTAACCGGATCTGTATACCTAGCCCTCAACATAACCCTAACCCTAGGTCCAATCGGAACCCTAACAGGATCTCTAACCCTAGCCCTCAACATAACCCTAACCCTAGGTTCAATCGTATCCCTAACCGGATCTCTAACGCTAGCCCTCAACATAACCCTAACCCTAGGTCCAATCGGAACCCTAACCGGATCTGTATACCTAGCCCTCAACATAACCCTAACCCTAGGTCCAATCGGAACCCTAACCGGATCTCTAACCCTAGCCCTCAACATAACCCTAACCCTAGGTCCAATCAAAACCCTAACTGGATCTCTAACCCTAGCCCTCAATATAACCCTAACCCTAGGTCCAATCGGAACCCTAACCGGATCTCTAACCCTAGCCCTCAATATAACCCTAACCCTAGGTCCAATCGGAACCCTAACCGGATCTCTACACCTCGCCCTCAATATAACCCTAACCCTAGGTCCAATCGGAACCCTTGCCGGTTCTCTACCCCTCGCCCTCAACATAACCCTAACCCTAGGTCCAATCGGAACCCTAACCGGATATCTAACCCTAGCCCTCTACATAACCCTAACCCTAGTTCCAATCGGAACCGTAACAGGATCTCTAACCCAGCCCGCAACATAACCCTAACCCTAGGTCCAATCGGAACCCTAAACGGATATCTAAAACTAGCCCTCAACATAACCCTAACCCTACGTCCAATCGGAACCCTGACCGGGTATCTAACCCTAGCCCTCAACATAACCCTAACCCTAGGTCCAATCGGAACCGTAACCGGAACTCTAACCCTAGCCCTCAACATAACCCTAACCCTAGGTCCAATCGGAACCCTAAACGGATATCTAACCCTAGCCCTCAACATAACCCTAACCCTAGGTCCAATCGGAACCCTAAACGGATTTCTAACCGTAGCCATCAACATAATCCTAACCCTAGGTCCAATCGGAACCCTAACCGGATCTGTATACCTAGCCCTCAACATAACCCTAACCCTAGGTCCAATCGGAACCCTAACCGGATCTCTAACCCTAGCCCACAACATAACCCTAACCCTAGGTCCAATCGGAACCCTAACCGGATCTGTGTACCTAGCCCTCAACATAACCCTAACCCTAGGTCCAATCGGAACCCCAACCGGCACTCTAACCCTAACCCTCAACATAACCCTAACCCTAGGTCCAATCGGAAGCCTAACCGGATCTCTAACCCTAGCCCTCAACGTAACCCTAACCCTAGGTCCAATCGGAACCCTAACCGGATCTCTAACCCTAGCTCTCAACATAACCCTAACCCTAGGTCTAATCGGAACCCTAACCGGATCTGTGTACCTAGACCTCAACATAACCCTAACCCTAGGTCCAATCGGAACCCTAACCGGATCTGTATACCTAGCCCTCAACATAACCCTAACCCTAGGTCCAATCGGAACCCTAACAGGATCTCTAACCCTCGCCCTCAACATAACCCTAACCCTAGGTCCAATCGTATCCCTAACCGGATCTCTAACCCTAGCCCTCAACATAGCCCTAACCCTAGGTCCAATCGGAACCCTAACCGGATCTGTATACCTAGCCCTCAACATAACCCTAACCCTAGGTCCAATCGGAACCCTAACCGGATCTCTAACCCTAGCCCTCAACCTAACCCTAACCCTAGGTCCAATCGCAACCCTAACCGGATCTCTAACCCTAGCCCTCAACATAACCCTAACCCTAGGTTCAATCGTATCCCTAAACGGATCTCTAACGCTAGCCCTCAACATAACCCTAACCCTAGGTCCAATCGGAACCCTAAACGGATATCTAAACCTAGCCCTCAACATAACCCTAACCCTATGTCCAATCGGAACCCTAACCGGATATCTAACCCTGGCCCTCTACATAACCCTAACCCTAGGTCCAATCGGAACCCTAACCGGATCTGTGTACCTAGACCTCAACATAACCCTAACCCTAGGTCCAATCGGAACCCTAACCGGATCTGTATACCTAGCCCTCAACATAACCCTAACCCTAGGTCCAATCGGAACCCTAACAGGATCTCTAACCCTAGCCCTCAACATAACCCTAACCCTAGGTTCAATCGTATCCCTAACCGGATCTCTAACGCTAGCCCTCAACATAACCCTAACCCTAGGTCCAATCGGAACCCTAACCGGATCTGTATACCTAGCCCTCAACATAACCCTAACCCTAGGTCCAATCGGAACCCTAACAGGATCTCTAACCCTAGCCCTCAACATAACCCTAACCCTAGGTTCAATCGTATCCCTAACCGGATCTCTAACGCTAGCCCTCAACATAACCCTAACCCTAGGTCCAATCGGAACCCTAACCGGATCTGTATACCTAGCCCTCAACATAACCCTAACCCTAGGTCCAATCGGAACCCTAACCGGATCTCTAACCCTAGCCCTCAACATAACCCTAACCCTAGGTCCAATCAAAACCCTAACTGGATCTCTAACCCTAGCCCTCAATATAACCCTAACCCTAGGTCCAATCGGAACCCTAACCGGATCTCTAACCCTAGCCCTCAATATAACCCTAACCCTAGGTCCAATCGGAACCCTAACCGGATCTCTAACCCTAGCCCTCAATATAACACTAACCCTAGGTCCAATCGGAACCCTAACCGGATCTCTACACCTCGCCCTCAACATAACCCTAACCCTAGGTCCAATCGAAACCCTTGCCGGTTCTCTACCCCTCGCCCTCAACATAACCCTAACCCTAGGTCCAATCGGAACCCTAACCGGATATCTAACCCTAGCCCGCTACATAACCCTAACCCTAGTTCCAATCGGAACCGTAACAGGATCTCTAACCCAGCCCGCAACATTACCCTAACCCTAGGTCCAATCGGAACCCTAAACGGATATCTAAACCTAGCCCTCAACATAACCCTAACCCTACGTCCAATCGGAACCCTGACCGGATATCTAACCCTAGCCCTCAACATAACCCTAACCCTAGGTCCAATCGGAACCGTAACCGGAACTCTAACCCTAGCCCTCAACTTAACCCTAACCCTAGGTCCAATCGGAACCCTAAACGGATATCTAACCCTAGCCCTCAACATAACCCTAACCCTAGGTCCAATCAAAACCCTAACTGGATCTCTAACCCTAGCCCTCAATATAACCCTAACCCTAGGTCCAATCGGAACCCTAACCGGATCTCTAACCCTAGCCCTCAATATAACCCTAACCCTAGGTCCAATCGGAACCCTAACCGGATCTCTACACCTCGCCCTCAACATAACCCTAACCCTAGGTCCAATCGGAACCCTTGCCGGTTCTCTACCCCTCGCCCTCAACATAACCCTAACCCTAGGTCCAATCGGAACCCTAACCGGATATCTAACCCTAGCCCTCTACATAACCCTAACCCTAGTTCCAATCGGAACCGTAACAGGATCTCTAACCCAGCCCGCAACATTACCCTAACCTTAGGTCCAATCGGAACCCTAAACGGATATCTAAACCTAGCCCTCAACATAACCCTAACCCTACGTCCAATCGGAACCCTGACCGGATATCTAACCCTAGCCCTCAACATAACCCTAACCCTAGGTCCAATCGGAACCGTAACCGGAACTCTAACCCTAGCCCTCAACATAACCCTAACCCTAGGTCCAATCGGAACCCTAAACGGATATCTAACCCTAGCCCTCAACATAACCCTAACCCTAGGTCCAATCGGAACCCTAAACGGATTTCTAACCGTAGCCATCAACATAATCCTAACCCTAGGTCCAATCGGAACCCTAACCGGATCTGTATACCTAGCCCTCAACATAACCCTAACCCTAGGTCCAATCGGAACCCTAACCGGATCTCTAACCCTAGCCCACAACATAACCCTAACCCTAGGTCCAATCGGAACCCTAACCGGATCTGTGTACCTAGCCCTCAACATAACCCTAACCCTAGGTCCAATCGGAACCCCAACCGGCACTCTAACCCTAACCCTCAACATAACCCTAACCCTAGGTCCAATCGGAAGCCTAACCGGATCTCTAACCCTAGCCCTCAACGTAACCCTAACCCTAGGTCCAATCGGAACCCTAACCGGATCTCTAACCCTAGCTCTCAACATAACCCTAACCCTAGGTCTAATCGGAACCCTAACCGGATCTGTGTACCTAGACCTCAACATAACCCTAACCCTAGGTCCAATCGGAACCCTAACCGGATCTGTATACCTAGCCCTCAACATAACCCTAACCCTAGGTCCAATCGGAACCCTAACAGGATCTCTAACCCTCGCCCTCAACATAACCCTAACCCTAGGTCCAATCGTATCCCTAACCGGATCTCTAACCCTAGCCCTCAACATAGCCCTAACCCTAGGTCCAATCGGAACTCTAACCGGATCTGTATACCTAGCCCTCAACATAACCCTAACCCTAGGTCCAATCGGAACCCTAACCGGATCTCTAACCCTAGCCCTCAACCTAACCCTAACCCTAGGTCCAATCGCAACCCTAACCGGATCTCTAACCCTAGCCCTCAACATAACCCTAACCCTAGGTTCAATCGTATCCCTAAACGGATCTCTAACGCTAGCCCTCAACATAACCCTAACCCTAGGTCCAATCGGAACCCTAAACGGATATCTAAACCTAGCCCTCAACATAACCCTAACCCTATGTCCAATCGGAACCCTAACCGGATATCTAACCCTGGCCCTCTACATAACCCTAACCCTAGGTCCAATCGGAACCCTAACCGGATCTGTGTACCTAGACCTCAACATAACCCTAACCCTAGGTCCAATCGGAACCCTAACCGGATCTGTATACCTAGCCCTCAACATAACCCTAACCCTAGGTCCAATCGGAACCCTAACAGGATCTCTAACCCTAGCCCTCAACATAACCCTAACCCTAGGTTCAATCGTATCCCTAACCGGATCTCTAACGCTAGCCCTCAACATAACCCTAACCCTAGGTCCAATCGGAACCCTAACCGGATCTGTATACCTAGCCCTCAACATAACCCTAACCCTAGGTCCAATCGGAACCCTAACAGGATCTCTAACCCTAGCCCTCAACATAACCCTAACCCTAGGTT
Source organism: Miniopterus natalensis (assembly GCF_054644295.1). Classification (NCBI taxonomy): domain Eukaryota; kingdom Metazoa; phylum Chordata; class Mammalia; order Chiroptera; family Miniopteridae; genus Miniopterus; species Miniopterus natalensis. Next base: position 262,409 of record NW_028269988.1, read on the forward strand.
CAATCGTATCCCTAACCGGATCTCTAACGCTAGCCCTCAACATAACCCTAACCCTAGGTCCAATCGGAACCCTAACCGGATCTGTATACCTAGCCCTCAACATAACCCTAACCCTAGGTCCAATCGGAACCCTAACCGGATCTCTAACCCTAGCCCTCAACATAACCCTAACCCTAGGTCCAATCAAAACCCTAACTGGATCTCTAACCCTAGCCCTCAATATAACCCTAACCCTAGGTCCAATCGGAACCCTAACCGGATCTCTAACCCTAGCCCTCAACGTAACCCTAACCCTAGGTCCAATCGGAACCCTAACCGGATCTCTAACCCTAGCCCTCAAACTAACCCTAACCCTAGGTCCAATCGCAACCCTAACCGGATCTCTAACCCTAGCCCTCAACATAACCCTAACCCTAGGTCTAATCGGAACCGTAACCGGATCTCTAAACCTAGCCCTCAACATAACCCTAACCCTAGGTCCAATCGGAACCCTAACCGGATCTCTAACCCTAGCCCTCAACATAACTCTAACCCTAGGTCCAATTGGAACCCTAACCGGATCTCTAACCCTAGCTCTCAACGTAACCCTAACCCTAGGTCCAATCGGAACAGTAAACGGATATCTAACCCTAGCCCTCAAGATAACCCGAACCTTGGTCCAATCGGAAACCTAAACGGATATCTAAACCTAGCCCTCAACATAACCCTAACCCTATGTCCAATCGGAACCCTAACCGGATATCTAACCCTGGCCCTCTACATAACCCTAACCCTAGGTCCAATCGGAACCCTAACCGGATCTGTGTACCTAGACCTCAACATAACCCTAACCCTAGGTCCAATCGGAACCCTAACCGGATCTGTATACCTAGCCCTCAACATAACCCTAACCCTAGGTCCAATCGGAACCCTAACAGGATCTCTAACCCTAGCCCTCAACATAACCCTAACCCTAGGTTCAATCGTATCCCTAACCGGATCTCTAACGCTAGCCCTCAACATAACCCTAACCCTAGGTCCAATCGGAACCCTAACCGGATCTGTATACCTAGCCCTCAACATAACCCTAACCCTAGGTCCAATCGGAACCCTAACAGGATCTCTAACCCTAGCCCTCAACATAACCCTAACCCTAGGTTCAATCGTATCCCTAACCGGATCTCTAACGCTAGCCCTCAACATAACCCTAACCCTAGGTCCAATCGGAACCCTAACCGGATCTGTATACCTAGCCCTCAACATAACCCTAACCCTAGGTCCAATCGGAACCCTAACCGGATCTCTAACCCTAGCCCTCAACATAACCCTAACCCTAGGTCCAATCAAAACCCTAACTGGATCTCTAACCCTAGCCCTCAATATAACCCTAACCCTAGGTCCAATCGGAACCCTAACCGGATCTCTAACCCTAGCCCTCAATATAACCCTAACCCTAGGTCCAATCGGAACCCTAACCGGATCTCTAACCCTAGCCCTCAAACTAACCCTAACCCTAGGTCCAATCGCAACCCTAACCGGATCTCTAACCCTAGCCCTCAACATAACCCTAACCCTAGGTCTAATCGGAACCGTAACCGGATCTCTAAACCTAGCCCTCAACATAACCCTAACCCTAGGTCCAATCGGAACCCTAACCGGATCTCTAACCCTAGCCCTCAACATAACCCTAACCCTAGGTCCAATCGGAACCCTAACCGGATCTCTAACCCTAGCTCTCAACGTAACCCTAACCCTAGGTCCAATCGGAACAGTAAACGGATATCTAACCCTAGCCCTCAACATAACCCGAACCTTGGTCCAATCGGAAACCTAACCGGATCTCTAAACCTCGCCCTCAACATAACCCTAATCCTAGGTCCAATCGGAACCCTAACCGGATCTCTACACCTCGCCCTCAACATAACCCTAACCCTAGGTCCAATCGGAACCCTAACCGGATCTGTGTACCTAGACCTCAACATAACCCTAACCCTAGGTCCAATCGGAACCCTAACCGGATCCGTATACCTAGCCCTCAACATAACCCTAACCCTAGGTCCAATCGGAACCCTAACAGGATCTCTAACCCTCGCCCTCAACATAACCCTAACCCTAGGTCCAATCGTATCCCTAACCGGATCTCTAACCCTAGCCCTCAACATAGCCCTAACCCTAGGTCCAATCGGAACCCTAACCGGATCTGTATACCTAGCCCTCAACATAACCCTAACCCTAGGTCCAATCGGAACCCTAACCGGATCTCTAACCCTAGCCCACAACATAACCCTAACCCTAGGTCCAATCGGAACCCTAACCGGATCTGTGTACCTAGCCCTCAACATAACCCTAACCCTAGGTCCAATCGGAACCCCAACCGGCACTCTAACCCTAACCCTCAACATAACCCTAACCCTAGGTCCAATCGGAAGCCTAACCGGATCTCTAACCCTAGCCCTCAACGTAACCCTAACCCTAGGTCCAATCGGAACCCTAACCGGATCTCTAACCCTAGCCCTCAACATAACCCTAACCCTAGGTTCAATCGTATCCCTAAACGGATCTCTAACGCTAGCCCTCAACATAACCCTAACCCTAGGTCCAATCGGAACCCTAAACGGATATCTAAACCTAGCCCTCAACATAACCCTAACCCTATGTCCAATCGGAACCCTAACCGGATATCTAACCCTGGCCCTCTACATAACCCTAACCCTAGGTCCAATCGGAACCCTAACCGGATCTGTGTACCTAGACCTCAACATAACCCTAACCCTAGGTCCAATCGGAACCCTAACCGGATCTGTATACCTAGCCCTCAACATAACCCTAACCCTAGGTCCAATCGGAACCCTAACAGGATCTCTAACCCTAGCCCTCAACATAACCCTAACCCTAGGTTCAATCGTATCCCTAACCGGATCTCTAACGCTAGCCCTCAACATAACCCTAACCCTAGGTCCAATCGGAACCCTAACCGGATCTGTATACCTAGCCCTCAACATAACCCTAACCCTAGGTCCAATCGGAACCCTAACAGGATCTCTAACCCTAGCCCTCAACATAACCCTAACCCTAGGTTCAATCGTATCCCTAACCGGATCTCTAACGCTAGCCCTCAACATAACCCTAACCCTAGGTCCAATCGGAACCCTAACCGGATCTGTATACCTAGCCCTCAACATAACCCTAACCCTAGGTCCAATCGGAACCCTAACCGGATCTCTAACCCTAGCCCTCAACATAACCCTAACCCTAGGTCCAATCAAAACCCTAACTGGATCTCTAACCCTAGCCCTCAATATAACCCTAACCCTAGGTCCAATCGGAACCCTAACCGGATCTCTAACCCTAGCCCTCAATATAACCCTAACCCTAGGTCCAATCGGAACCCTAACCGGATCTCTAACCCTAGTCCTCAAACTAACCCTAACCCTAGGTCCAATCGCAACCCTAACCGGATCTCTAACCCTAGCCCTCAACATAACCCTAACCCTAGGTCTAATCGGAACCGTAACCGGATCTCTAAACCTAGCCCTCAACATAACCCTAACCCTAGGTCCAATCGGAACCCTAACCGGATCTCTAACCCTAGCCCTCAACATAACCCTAACCCTAGGTCCAATCGGAACCCTAACCGGATCTCTAACCCTAGCTCTCAACGTAACCCTAACCCTAGGTCCAATCGGAACAGTAAACGGATATCTAACCCTAGCCCTCAACATAACCCGAACCTTGGTCCAATCGGAAACCTAACCGGATCTCTAAACCTCGCCCTCAACATAACCCTAATCCTAGGTCCAATCGGAACCCTAACCGGATCTCTAACCCTAGCCCTCAACATAACCCTAACCCTAGGTTCAATCGTATCCCTAACCGGATCTCTAACGCTAGCCCTCAACATAACCCTAACCCTAGGTCCAATCGGAACCCTAACCGGATCTGTATACCTAGCCCTCAACATAACCCTAACCCTAGGTCCAATCGGAACCCTAACCGGATCTCTAACCCTAGCCCTCAACATAACCCTAACCCTAGGTCCAATCGGAACCCTAAACGGATATCTAAACCTAGCCCTCAACATAACCCTAACCCTATGTCCAATCGGAACCCTAACCGGATATCTAACCCTGGCCCTCTACATAACCCTAACCCTAGGTCCAATCGGAACCCTAACCGGATCTGTGTACCTAGACCTCAACATAACCCTAACCCTAGGTCCAATCGGAACCCTAACCGGATCTGTATACCTAGCCCTCAACATAACCCTAACCCTAGGTCCAATCGGAACCCTAACAGGATCTCTAACCCTAGCCCTCAACATAACCCTAACCCTAGGTTCAATCGTATCCCTAACCGGATCTCTAACGCTAGCCCTCAACATAACCCTAACCCTAGGTCCAATCGGAACCCTAACCGGATCTGTATACCTAGCCCTCAACATAACCCTAACCCTAGGTCCAATCGGAACCCTAACAGGATCTCTAACCCTAGCCCTCAACATAACCCTAACCCTAGGTCCAATCGGAACCCTAACCGGATCTGTATACCTAGCCCTCAACATAACCCTAACCCTAGGTTCAATCGTATCCCTAACCGGATCTCTAACGCTAGCCCTCAACATAACCCTAACCCTAGGTCCAATCGGAACCCTAACCGGATCTGTATACCTAGCCCTCAACATAACCCTAACCCTAAGTCCAATCGGAAACCTAACCGGATCTCTAACCCTAGCCCTCAACATAACCCTAACCCTAGGTCCAATCGGAACCGTAACCGGATCTCTAACCCTAGCCCTCAACATAACCCTAACCCTAGGTCCAATCAAAACCCTAACTGGATCTCTAAACCTAGCCCTCAATATAACCCTAACCCTAGGTCCAATCGGAACCCTAACCGGATCTCTAACCCTAGCCCTCAATATAACCCTAACCCTAGGTCCAATCGGAACCCTAACCGGATCTCTAACCCTAGCCCTCAAACTAACCCTAACCCTAGGTCCAATCGCAACCCTAACCGGATCTCTAACCCTAGCCCTCAACATAACCCTAACCCTAGGTCTAATCGGAACCGTAACCGGATCTCTAACCCTAGCCCTCAACATAACCCTAACCCTAGGTCCAATCGGAACCCTAACCGGATCTCTAACCCTAGCCCTCAACATAACCCTAACCCTAGGTCCAATCGGAACCCTAACCGGATCTCTAACCCTAGCTCTCAACGTAACCCTAACCCTAGGTCCAATCGGAACAGTAAACGGATATCTAACCCTAGCCCTCAACATAACCCGAACCTTGGTCCAATCGGAAACCTAACCGGATCTCTAAACCTCGCCCTCAACATAACCCTAATCCTAGGTCCAATCGGAACCCTAACCGGATCTCTACACCTCGCCCTCAACATAACCCTAACCCTAGGTCCAATCGGAACCCTTGCCGGTTCTCTACCCCTCGCCCTCAACATAACCCTAACCCTAGGTCCAATCGGAACCCTAACCGGATATCTAACCCTAGCCCTCTACATAACCCTAACCCTAGTTCCAATCGGAACCGTAACAGGATCTCTAACCCAGCCCGCAACATTACCCTAACCCTAGGTCCAATCGGAACCCTAAACGGATATCTAAACCTAGCCCTCAACATAACCCTAACCCTACGTCCAATCGGAACCCTGACCGGATATCTAACCCTAGCCCTCACCATAACCCTAACCCTAGGTCCAATCGGAACCGTAACCGGAACTCTTACCCTAGCCCTCAACATAACCCTAACCCTAGGTCCAATCGGAACCCTAAACGGATATCTAACCCTAGCCCTCAACATAACCCTAACCCTAGGTCCAATCGGAACCCTAAACGGATTTCTAACCGTAGCCATCAACATAATCCTAACCCTAGGTCCAATCGGAACCCTAACCGGATCTGTATACCTAGCCCTCAACATAACCCTAACCCTAGGTCCAATCGGAACCCTAACCGGATCTCTAACCCTAGCCGACAACATAACCCTAACCCTAGGTCCAATCGGAACCCTAACCGGATCTGTGTACCTAGCCCTCAACATAACCCTAACCCTAGGTCCAATCGCAACCCCAACCGGCACTCTAACCCTAACCCTCAACATAACCCTAACCCTAGGTCCAATCGGAAGCCTAACCGGATCTCTAACCCTAGCCCTCAACGTAACCCTAACCCTAGGTCCAATCGGAACCCTAACCGGATCTCTAACCCTAGCTCTCAACATAACCCTAACCCTAGGTCTAATCGGAACCCTAACCGGATCTGTGTACCTAGACCTCAACATAACCCTAACCCTAGGTCCAATCGGAACCCTAACAGGATCTCTAACCCTCGCCCTCAACATAACCCTAACCCTAGGTCCAATCGTATCCCTAACCGGATCTCTAACCCTAGCCCTCAACATAGCCCTAACCCTAGGTCCAATCGGAACCCTAACCGGATCTGTATACCTAGCCCTCAACATAACCCTAACCCTAGGTCCAATCGGAACCCTAACCGGATCTCTAACCCTAGCCCTCAATATAACCCTAACCCTAGGTCCAATCGGAACCCTAACCGGATCTCTAACCCTAGCCCTCAATATAACCCTAACCCTAGGTCCAATCGGAACCCTAACCGGATCTCTAACCCTAGCCCTCAAACTAACCCTAACCCTAGGTCCAATCGCAACCCTAACCGGATCTCTAACCCTAGCCCTCAACATAACCCTAACCCTAGGTCTAATCGGAACCGTAACCGGATCTCTAAACCTAGCCCTCAACATAACCCTAACCCTAGGTCCAATCGGAACCCTAAACGGATATCTAAACCTAGCCCTCAACATAACCCTAACCCTAGGTCCAATCGGAACCCTAACCGGATATCTAACCCTGGCCCTCTACATAACCCTAACCCTAGGTCCAATCGGAACCCTAACCGGATCTGTGTACCTAGACCTCAACATAACCCTAACCCTAGGTACAATCGGAACCCTAACCGGATCTGTATACCTAGCCCTCAACATAACCCTAACCCTAGGTCCAATCGGAACCCTAACAGGATCTTTAACCCTAGCCCTCAACATAACCCTAACCCTAGGTTCAATCGTATCCCTAACCGGATCTCTAACGCTAGCCCTCAACATAACCCTAACCCTAGGTCCAATCGGAACCCTAACCGGATCTGTATACCTCGCCCTCAACATAACCCTAACCCTAGGTCCAATCGGAACCCTAACCGGATCTCTAACCCTTGCCCTCAACCTAACCCTAACCCTAGCTCCAATCGCAACCCTAACCGGATCTCTAACCCTAGCCCTCAACATAACCCTAACCCTAGGTTCAATCGTATCCCTAACCGGATCTCTAACGCTAGCCCTCAACATAACCCTAACCCTAGGTCCAATCGGAACCCTAACAGTATCTGTATACCTAGCCCTCAACATAACCCTAACCCTAGGTCCAATCGGAAACCTAACCGGATCTGTATACCTAGCCCTCAACATAACCCTAACCCTAGGTCCAATCGGAACCCTAATCGGATCTCTAACCCTAGCCCTCAACCTAACCCTAACCCTAGGTCCAATCGCAACCCTAACCGGATCTCTAACCCTAGCCCTCAACATAACCCTAACCCTAGGTTCAATCGTATCCCTAACCGGATCTCTAACGCTAGCCCTCAACATAACCCTAACCCTAGGTCCAATCGGAACCCTAAACGGATATCTAAACCTAGCCCTCAACATAACCCTAACCCTAGGTCCAATCGGAACCCTAACCGGATATCTAACCCTGGCCCTCTACATAACCCTAACCCTAGGTCCAATCGGAACCCTAACCGGATCTGTATAACTAGACCTCAACATAACCCTAACCCTAGGTCCAATCGGAACCCTAACCGGATCTGTATACCTAGCCCTCAACATAACCCTAACCCTAGGTCCAATCGGAACCCTAACCAGATCTGTATACCTCGCCCTCAACATAACCCTAACCCTAGGTCCAATCGGAACCCTAACCGGATCTCTAACCGTAGCCCTCAACCTAACCCTAACCCTAGCTCCAATCGCAACCCTAACCGGATCTCTAACCCTAGCCCTCAACATAACCCTAACCCTAGGTTCAATCGTATCCCTAACCGGATCTCTAACGCTAGCCCTCAACATAACCCTAACCCTAGGTCCAATCGGAACCCTAACCGTATCTGTATACCTAGCCCTCAACATAACCCTAACCCTAGGTCCAATTGGAACCCTAACCGGATCTCTAACCCTAGCCCTCAACATAACCCTAACCCTAGGTCCAATCGGAACCGTAACCGGAACTCTAACCCTAGCCCTCAACATAACCCTAACCCTAGGTCCAATCGGAACCCTAAACGGATATCTAACCCTAGCCCTCAACATAACCCTAACCCTAGGTCCAATCGGAACCCTAAACGGATTTCTAACCGTAGCCATCAACATAATCCTAACCCTAGGTCCAATCGGAACCCTAACCGGATCTGTATACTTAGCCCTCAACATAACCCTAACCCTAGGTCCAATCGGAACCCTAACCGGATCTCTAACCCTAGCCCACAACATAACCCTAACCCTAGGTCCAATCGGAACCCTAACCGGATCTGTGTACCTAGCCCTCAACATAACCCTAACCCTAGGTCCAATCGGAACCCCAACCGGAACTCTAACCCTAACCCTCAACATAACCCTAACCCTAGGTCCAATCGGAAGCCTAACCGGATCTCTAACCCTAGCCCTCAACGTAACCCTAACCCTAGGTCCAATCGGAACCCTAACCGGATCTCTAACCCTAGCTCTCAACATAACCCTAACCCTAGGTCTAATCGGAACCCTAACCGGATCTGTGTACCTAGACCTCAACATAACCCTAACCCTAGGTCCAATCGGAACCCTAACCGGATCTGTATACCTAGCCCTCAACATAACCCTAACCCTAGGTCCAATCGGAACCCTAACAGGATCTCTAACCCTCGCCCTCAACATAACCCTAACCCTAGGTCCAATCGTATCCCTAACCGGATCTCTAACCCTAGCCCTCAACATAGCCCTAACCCTAGGTCCAATCGGAACCCTAACCGGATCTGTATACCTAGCCCTCAACATAACCCTAACCCTAGGTCCAATCGGAACCCTAACCGGATCTCTAACCCTAGCCCTCAACCTAACCCTAACCCTAGGTCCAATCGCAACCCTAACCGGATCTCTAACCCTAGCCCTCAACATAACCCTAACCCTAGGTTCAATCGTATCCCTAAACGGATCTCTAACGCTAGCCCTCAACATAACCCTAACCCTAGGTCCAATCGGAACCCTAAACGGATATCTAAACCTAGCCCTCAACATAACCCTAACCCTATGTCCAATCGGAACCCTAACCGGATATCTAACCCTGGCCCTCTACATAACCCTAACCCTAGGTCCAATCGGAACCCTAACCGGATCTGTGTACCTAGACCTCAACATAACCCTAACCCTAGGTCCAATCGGAACCCTAACCGGATCTGTATACCTAGCCCTCAACATAACCCTAACCCTAGGTCCAATCGGAACCCTAACAGGATCTCTAACCCTAGCCCTCAACATAACCCTAACCCTAGGTTCAATCGTATCCCTAACCGGATCTCTAACGCTAGCCCTCAACATAACCCTAACCCTAGGTCCAATCGGAACCCTAACCGGATCTGTATACCTAGCCCTCAACATAACCCTAACCCTAGGTCCAATCGGAACCCTAACAGGATCTCTAACCCTAGCCCTCAACATAACCCTAACCCTAGGTTCAATCGTATCCCTAACCGGATCTCTAACGCTAGCCCTCAACATAACCCTAACCCTAGGTCCAATCGGAACCCTAACCGGATCTGTAGACCTAGCCCTCAACATAACCCTAACCCTAGGTCCAATCGGAACCCTAACCGGATCTCTAACCCTAGCCCTCAACATAACCCTAACCCTAGGTCCAATCGGAACCCTAACAGGATCTCTAACCCTAGCCCTCAACATAACCCTAACCCTAGGTTCAATCGTATCCCTAACCGGATCTCTAACGCTAGCCCTCAACATAACCCTAACCCTAGGTCCAATCGGAACCCTAACCGGATCTGTATACCTAGCCCTCAACATAACCCTAACCCTAGGTCCAATCGGAACCCTAACCGGATCTCTAACCCTAGCCCTCAACATAACCCTAACCCTAGGTCCAATCAAAACCCTAACTGGATCTCTAACCCTAGCCCTCAATATAACCCTAACCCTAGGTCCAATCGGAACCCTAACCGGATCTCTAACCCTAGCCCTCAATATAACCCTAACCCTAGGTCCAATCGGAACCCTAACCGGATCTCTAACCCTAGCCCTCAAACTAACCCTAACCCTAGGTCCAATCGCAACCCTAACCGGATCTCTAACCCTAGCCCTCAACATAACCCTAACCCTAGGTCTAATCGGAACCGTAACCGGATCTCTAACCCTAGCCCTCAACATAACCCTAACCCTAGGTCCAATCGGAACCCTAACCGGATCTCTAACCCTAGCCCTCAACATAACCCTAACCCTAGGTCCAATCGGAACCCTAACCGGATCTCTAAACCTAGCTCTCAACGTAACCCTAACCCTAGGTCCAATCGGAACAGTAAACGGATATCTAACCCTAGCCCTCAACATAACCCGAACCTTGGTCCAATCGGAAACCTAACCGGATCTCTAAACCTCGCCCTCAACATAACCCTAATCCTAGGTCCAATCGGAACCCTAACCGGATCTCTACACCTCGCCCTCAACATAACCCTAACCCTAGGTCCAATCGGAACCCTTGCCGGTTCTCTACCCCTCGCCCTCAACATAACCCTAACCCTAGGTCCAATCGGAACCCTAACCGGATATCTAACCCTAGCCCTCTACATAACCCTAACCCTAGTTCCAATCGGAACCGTAACAGGATCTCTAACCCAGCCCGCAACATTACCCTAACCCTAGGTCCAATCGGAACCCTAAACGGATATCTAAACCTAGCCCTCAACATAACCCTAACCCTACGTCCAATCGGAACCGTAACCGGAACTCTAACCCTAGCCCTCAACATAACCCTAACCCTAGGTCCAATCGGAACCCTAAACGGATATCTAACCCTAGCCCTCAACATAACCCTAACCCTAGGTCCAATCGGAACCCTAAACGGATATCTAACCCTAGCCCTCAACATAACCCTAACCCTAGGTCCAATCGGAACCCTAAACGGATTTCTAACCGTAGCCATCAACATAATCCTAACCCTAGGTCCAATCGGAACCCTAACCGGATCTGTATACCTAGCCCTCAACATAACCCTAACCCTAGGTCCAATCGGAACCCTAACCGGATCTCTAACCCTAGCCCACAACATAACCCTAACCCTAGGTCCAATCGGAACCCTAACCGGATCTGTGTACCTAGCCCTCAACATAACCCTAACCCTAGGTCCAATCGGAACCCCAACCGGCACTCTAACCCTAACCCTCAACATAACCCTAACCCTAGGTCCAATCGGAAGCCTAACCGGATCTCTAACCCTAGCCCTCAACGTAACCCTAACCCTAGGTCCAATCGGAACCCTAACCGGATCTCTAACCCTAGCTCTCAACATAACCCTAACCCTAGGTCTAATCGGAACCCTAACCGGATCTGTGTACCTAGACCTCAACATAACCCTAACCCTAGGTCCAATCGGAACCCTAACCGGATCTGTATACCTAGCCCTCAACATAACCCTAACCCTAGGTCCAATCGGAACCCTAACAGGATCTCTAACCCTCGCCCTCAACATAACCCTAACCCTAGGTCCAATCGTATCCCTAACCGGATCTCTAACCCTAGCCCTCAACATAGCCCTAACCCTAGGTCCAATCGGAACCCTAACCGGATCTGTATACCTAGCCCTCAACATAACCCTAACCCTAGGTCCAATCGGAACCCTAACCGGATCTCTAACCCTAGCCCTCAACCTAACCCTAACCCTAGGTCCAATCGCAACCCTAACCGGATCTCTAACCCTAGCCCTCAACATAACCCTAACCCTAGGTTCAATCGTATCCCTAAACGGATCTCTAACGCTAGCCCTCAACATAACCCTAACCCTAGGTCCAATCGGAACCCTAAACGGATATCTAAACCTAGCCCTCAACATAACCCTAACCCTATGTCCAATCGGAACCCTAACCGGATATCTAACCCTGGCCCTCTACATAACCCTAACCCTAGGTCCAATCGGAACCCTAACCGGATCTGTGTACCTAGACCTCAACATAACCCTAACCCTAGGTCCAATCGGAACCCTAACCGGATCTGTATACCTAGCCCTCAACATAACCCTAACCCTAGGTCCAATCGGAACCCTAACAGGATCTCTAACCCTAGCCCTCAACATAACCCTAACCCTAGGTTCAATCGTATCCCTAACCGGATCTCTAACGCTAGCCCTCAACATAACCCTAACCCTAGGTCCAATCGGAACCCTAACCGGATCTGTATACCTAGCCCTCAACATAACCCTAACCCTAGGTCCAATCGGAACCCTAACAGGATCTCTAACCCTAGCCCTCAACATAACCCTAACCCTAGGTTCAATCGTATCCCTAACCGGATCTCTAACGCTAGCCCTCAACATAACCCTAACCCTAGGTCCAATCGGAACCCTAACCGGATCTGTATACCTAGCCCTCAACATAACCCTAACCCTAGGTCCAATCGGAACCCTAACCGGATCTCTAACCCTAGCCCTCAACATAACCCTAACCCTAGGTCCAATCAAAACCCTAACTGGATCTCTAACCCTAGCCCTCAACATAACCCTAACCCTAGGTCCAATCGGAACCCTAAACGGATATCTAACCCTAGCCCTCAACATAACCCTAACCCTAGGTCCAATCGGAACCCTAAACGGATTTCTAACCGTAGCCATCAACATAATCCTAACCCTAGGTCCAATCGGAACCCTAACCGGATCTGTATACCTAGCCCTCAACATAACCCTAACCCTAGGTCCAATCGGAACCCTAACCGGATCTCTAACCCTAGCCCACAACATAACCCTAACCCTAGGTCCAATCGGAACCCTAACCGGATCTGTGTACCTAGCCCTCAACATAACCCTAACCCTAGGTCCAATCGGAACCCCAACCGGCACTCTAACCCTAACCCTCAACATAACCCTAACCCTAGGTCCAATCGGAAGCCTAACCGGATCTCTAACCCTAGCCCTCAACGTAACCCTAACCCTAGGTCCAATCGGAACCCTAACCGGATCTCTAACCCTAGCTCTCAACATAACCCTAACCCTAGGTCTAATCGGAACCCTAACCGGATCTGTGTACCTAGACCTCAACATAACCCTAACCCTAGGTCCAATCGGAACCCTAACCGGATCTGTATACCTAGCCCTCAACATAACCCTAACCCTAGGTCCAATCGGAACCCTAACAGGATCTCTAACCCTAGCCCTCAACCTAACCCTAACCCTAGGTCCAATCGCAACCCTAACCGGATCTCTAACCCTAGCCCTCAACATAACCCTAACCCTAGGTTCAATCGTATCCCTAAACGGATCTCTAACGCTAGCCCTCAACATAACCCTAACCCTAGGTCCAATCGGAACCCTAAACGGATATCTAAACCTAGCCCTCAACATAACCCTAACCCTATGTCCAATCGGAACCCTAACCGGATATCTAACCCTGGCCCTCTACATAACCCTAACCCTAGGTCCAATCGGAACCCTAACCGGATCTGTGTACCTAGACCTCAACATAACCCTAACCCTAGGTCCAATCGGAACCCTAACCGGATCTGTATACCTAGCCCTCAACATAACCCTAACCCTAGGTCCAATCGGAACCCTAACAGGATCTCTAACCCTAGCCCTCAACATAACCCTAACCCTAGGTTCAATCGTATCCCTAACCAGATCTCTAACGCTAGCCCTCAACATAACCCTAACCCTAGGTCCAATCGGAACCCTAACCGGATCTGTATACCTAGCCCTCAACATAACCCTAACCCTAAGTCCAATCGGAACCCTAACAGGATCTCTAACCCTAGCCCTCAACATAACCCTAACCCTAGGTTCAATCGTATCCCTAACCGGATCTCTAACGCTAGCCCTCAACATAACCCTAACCCTAGGTCCAATCGGAACCCTAACCGGATCTGTATACCTAGCCCTCAACATAACCCTAACCCTAGGTCCAATCGGAACCCTAACCGGATCTCTAACCCTAGCCCTCAACATAACCCTAACCCTAGGTCCAATCAAAACCCTAACTGGATCTCTAACCCTAGCCCTCAATATAACCCTAACCCTAGGTCCAATCGGAACCCTAACCGGATCTCTAACCCTAGCCCTCAATATAACCCTAACCCTAGGTCCAATCGGAACCCTAACCGGATCTCTACACCTCGCCCTCAATATAACCCTAACCCTAGGTCCAATCGGAACCCTTGCCGGTTCTCTACCCCTCGCCCTCAACATAACCCTAACCCTAGGTCCAATCGGAACCCTAACCGGATATCTAACCCTAGCCCTCTACATAACCCTAACCCTAGTTCCAATCGGAACCGTAACAGGATCTCTAACCCAGCCCGCAACATAACCCTAACCCTAGGTCCAATCGGAACCCTAAACGGATATCTAAAACTAGCCCTCAACATAACCCTAACCCTACGTCCAATCGGAACCCTGACCGGGTATCTAACCCTAGCCCTCAACATAACCCTAACCCTAGGTCCAATCGGAACCGTAACCGGAACTCTAACCCTAGCCCTCAACATAACCCTAACCCTAGGTCCAATCGGAACCCTAAACGGATATCTAACCCTAGCCCTCAACATAACCCTAACCCTAGGTCCAATCGGAACCCTAAACGGATTTCTAACCGTAGCCATCAACATAATCCTAACCCTAGGTCCAATCGGAACCCTAACCGGATCTGTATACCTAGCCCTCAACATAACCCTAACCCTAGGTCCAATCGGAACCCTAACCGGATCTCTAACCCTAGCCCACAACATAACCCTAACCCTAGGTCCAATCGGAACCCTAACCGGATCTGTGTACCTAGCCCTCAACATAACCCTAACCCTAGGTCCAATCGGAACCCCAACCGGCACTCTAACCCTAACCCTCAACATAACCCTAACCCTAGGTCCAATCGGAAGCCTAACCGGATCTCTAACCCTAGCCCTCAACGTAACCCTAACCCTAGGTCCAATCGGAACCCTAACCGGATCTCTAACCCTAGCTCTCAACATAACCCTAACCCTAGGTCTAATCGGAACCCTAACCGGATCTGTGTACCTAGACCTCAACATAACCCTAACCCTAGGTCCAATCGGAACCCTAACCGGATCTGTATACCTAGCCCTCAACATAACCCTAACCCTAGGTCCAATCGGAACCCTAACAGGATCTCTAACCCTCGCCCTCAACATAACCCTAACCCTAGGTCCAATCGTATCCCTAACCGGATCTCTAACCCTAGCCCTCAACATAGCCCTAACCCTAGGTCCAATCGGAACCCTAACCGGATCTGTATACCTAGCCCTCAACATAACCCTAACCCTAGGTCCAATCGGAACCCTAACCGGATCTCTAACCCTAGCCCTCAACCTAACCCTAACCCTAGGTCCAATCGCAACCCTAACCGGATCTCTAACCCTAGCCCTCAACATAACCCTAACCCTAGGTTCAATCGTATCCCTAAACGGATCTCTAACGCTAGCCCTCAACATAACCCTAACCCTAGGTCCAATCGGAACCCTAAACGGATATCTAAACCTAGCCCTCAACATAACCCTAACCCTATGTCCAATCGGAACCCTAACCGGATATCTAACCCTGGCCCTCTACATAACCCTAACCCTAGGTCCAATCGGAACCCTAACCGGATCTGTGTACCTAGACCTCAACATAACCCTAACCCTAGGTCCAATCGGAACCCTAACCGGATCTGTATACCTAGCCCTCAACATAACCCTAACCCTAGGTCCAATCGGAACCCTAACAGGATCTCTAACCCTAGCCCTCAACATAACCCTAACCCTAGGTTCAATCGTATCCCTAACCGGATCTCTAACGCTAGCCCTCAACATAACCCTAACCCTAGGTCCAATCGGAACCCTAACCGGATCTGTATACCTAGCCCTCAACATAACCCTAACCCTAGGTCCAATCGGAACCCTAACAGGATCTCTAACCCTAGCCCTCAACATAACCCTAACCCTAGGTTCAATCGTATCCCTAACCGGATCTCTAACGCTAGCCCTCAACATAACCCTAACCCTAGGTCCAATCGGAACCCTAACCGGATCTGTATACCTAGCCCTCAACATAACCCTAACCCTAGGTCCAATCGGAACCCTAACCGGATCTCTAACCCTAGCCCTCAACATAACCCTAACCCTAGGTCCAATCAAAACCCTAACTGGATCTCTAACCCTAGCCCTCAATATAACCCTAACCCTAGGTCCAATCGGAACCCTAACCGGATCTCTAACCCTAGCCCTCAATATAACCCTAACCCTAGGTCCAATCGGAACCCTAACCGGATCTCTAACCCTAGCCCTCAATATAACACTAACCCTAGGTCCAATCGGAACCCTAACCGGATCTCTACACCTCGCCCTCAACATAACCCTAACCCTAGGTCCAATCGAAACCCTTGCCGGTTCTCTACCCCTCGCCCTCAACATAACCCTAACCCTAGGTCCAATCGGAACCCTAACCGGATATCTAACCCTAGCCCGCTACATAACCCTAACCCTAGTTCCAATCGGAACCGTAACAGGATCTCTAACCCAGCCCGCAACATTACCCTAACCCTAGGTCCAATCGGAACCCTAAACGGATATCTAAACCTAGCCCTCAACATAACCCTAACCCTACGTCCAATCGGAACCCTGACCGGATATCTAACCCTAGCCCTCAACATAACCCTAACCCTAGGTCCAATCGGAACCGTAACCGGAACTCTAACCCTAGCCCTCAACTTAACCCTAACCCTAGGTCCAATCGGAACCCTAAACGGATATCTAACCCTAGCCCTCAACATAACCCTAACCCTAGGTCCAATCAAAACCCTAACTGGATCTCTAACCCTAGCCCTCAATATAACCCTAACCCTAGGTCCAATCGGAACCCTAACCGGATCTCTAACCCTAGCCCTCAATATAACCCTAACCCTAGGTCCAATCGGAACCCTAACCGGATCTCTACACCTCGCCCTCAACATAACCCTAACCCTAGGTCCAATCGGAACCCTTGCCGGTTCTCTACCCCTCGCCCTCAACATAACCCTAACCCTAGGTCCAATCGGAACCCTAACCGGATATCTAACCCTAGCCCTCTACATAACCCTAACCCTAGTTCCAATCGGAACCGTAACAGGATCTCTAACCCAGCCCGCAACATTACCCTAACCTTAGGTCCAATCGGAACCCTAAACGGATATCTAAACCTAGCCCTCAACATAACCCTAACCCTACGTCCAATCGGAACCCTGACCGGATATCTAACCCTAGCCCTCAACATAACCCTAACCCTAGGTCCAATCGGAACCGTAACCGGAACTCTAACCCTAGCCCTCAACATAACCCTAACCCTAGGTCCAATCGGAACCCTAAACGGATATCTAACCCTAGCCCTCAACATAACCCTAACCCTAGGTCCAATCGGAACCCTAAACGGATTTCTAACCGTAGCCATCAACATAATCCTAACCCTAGGTCCAATCGGAACCCTAACCGGATCTGTATACCTAGCCCTCAACATAACCCTAACCCTAGGTCCAATCGGAACCCTAACCGGATCTCTAACCCTAGCCCACAACATAACCCTAACCCTAGGTCCAATCGGAACCCTAACCGGATCTGTGTACCTAGCCCTCAACATAACCCTAACCCTAGGTCCAATCGGAACCCCAACCGGCACTCTAACCCTAACCCTCAACATAACCCTAACCCTAGGTCCAATCGGAAGCCTAACCGGATCTCTAACCCTAGCCCTCAACGTAACCCTAACCCTAGGTCCAATCGGAACCCTAACCGGATCTCTAACCCTAGCTCTCAACATAACCCTAACCCTAGGTCTAATCGGAACCCTAACCGGATCTGTGTACCTAGACCTCAACATAACCCTAACCCTAGGTCCAATCGGAACCCTAACCGGATCTGTATACCTAGCCCTCAACATAACCCTAACCCTAGGTCCAATCGGAACCCTAACAGGATCTCTAACCCTCGCCCTCAACATAACCCTAACCCTAGGTCCAATCGTATCCCTAACCGGATCTCTAACCCTAGCCCTCAACATAGCCCTAACCCTAGGTCCAATCGGAACTCTAACCGGATCTGTATACCTAGCCCTCAACATAACCCTAACCCTAGGTCCAATCGGAACCCTAACCGGATCTCTAACCCTAGCCCTCAACCTAACCCTAACCCTAGGTCCAATCGCAACCCTAACCGGATCTCTAACCCTAGCCCTCAACATAACCCTAACCCTAGGTTCAATCGTATCCCTAAACGGATCTCTAACGCTAGCCCTCAACATAACCCTAACCCTAGGTCCAATCGGAACCCTAAACGGATATCTAAACCTAGCCCTCAACATAACCCTAACCCTATGTCCAATCGGAACCCTAACCGGATATCTAACCCTGGCCCTCTACATAACCCTAACCCTAGGTCCAATCGGAACCCTAACCGGATCTGTGTACCTAGACCTCAACATAACCCTAACCCTAGGTCCAATCGGAACCCTAACCGGATCTGTATACCTAGCCCTCAACATAACCCTAACCCTAGGTCCAATCGGAACCCTAACAGGATCTCTAACCCTAGCCCTCAACATAACCCTAACCCTAGGTTCAATCGTATCCCTAACCGGATCTCTAACGCTAGCCCTCAACATAACCCTAACCCTAGGTCCAATCGGAACCCTAACCGGATCTGTATACCTAGCCCTCAACATAACCCTAACCCTAGGTCCAATCGGAACCCTAACAGGATCTCTAACCCTAGCCCTCAACATAACCCTAACCCTAGGTTCAATCGTATCCCTAACCGGATCTCTAACGCTAGCCCTCAACATAACCCTAACCCTAGGTCCAATCGGAACCCTAACCGGATCTGTATACCTAGCCCTCAACATAACCCTAACCCTAGGTCCAATCGGAACCCTAACCGGATCTCTAACCCTAGCCCTCAACATAACCCTAACCCTAGGTCCAATCAAAACCCTAACTGGATCTCTAACCCTAGCCCTCAATATAACCCTAACCCTAGGTCCAATCGGAACCCTAACCGGATCTCTAACCCTAGCCCTCAACGTAACCCTAACCCTAGGTCCAATCGGAACCCTAACCGGATCTCTAACCCTAGCCCTCAAACTAACCCTAACCCTAGGTCCAATCGCAACCCTAACCGGATCTCTAACCCTAGCCCTCAACATAACCCTAACCCTAGGTCTAATCGGAACCGTAACCGGATCTCTAAACCTAGCCCTCAACATAACCCTAACCCTAGGTCCAATCGGAACCCTAACCGGATCTCTAACCCTAGCCCTCAACATAACTCTAACCCTAGGTCCAATTGGAACCCTAACCGGATCTCTAACCCTAGCTCTCAACGTAACCCTAACCCTAGGTCCAATCGGAACAGTAAACGGATATCTAACCCTAGCCCTCAAGATAACCCGAACCTTGGTCCAATCGGAAACCTAAACGGATATCTAAACCTAGCCCTCAACATAACCCTAACCCTATGTCCAATCGGAACCCTAACCGGATATCTAACCCTGGCCCTCTACATAACCCTAACCCTAGGTCCAATCGGAACCCTAACCGGATCTGTGTACCTAGACCTCAACATAACCCTAACCCTAGGTCCAATCGGAACCCTAACCGGATCTGTATACCTAGCCCTCAACATAACCCTAACCCTAGGTCCAATCGGAACCCTAACAGGATCTCTAACCCTAGCCCTCAACATAACCCTAACCCTAGGTTCAATCGTATCCCTAACCGGATCTCTAACGCTAGCCCTCAACATAACCCTAACCCTAGGTCCAATCGGAACCCTAACCGGATCTGTATACCTAGCCCTCAACATAACCCTAACCCTAGGTCCAATCGGAACCCTAACAGGATCTCTAACCCTAGCCCTCAACATAACCCTAACCCTAGGTTCAATCGTATCCCTAACCGGATCTCTAACGCTAGCCCTCAACATAACCCTAACCCTAGGTCCAATCGGAACCCTAACCGGATCTGTATACCTAGCCCTCAACATAACCCTAACCCTAGGTCCAATCGGAACCCTAACCGGATCTCTAACCCTAGCCCTCAACATAACCCTAACCCTAGGTCCAATCAAAACCCTAACTGGATCTCTAACCCTAGCCCTCAATATAACCCTAACCCTAGGTCCAATCGGAACCCTAACCGGATCTCTAACCCTAGCCCTCAATATAACCCTAACCCTAGGTCCAATCGGAACCCTAACCGGATCTCTAACCCTAGCCCTCAAACTAACCCTAACCCTAGGTCCAATCGCAACCCTAACCGGATCTCTAACCCTAGCCCTCAACATAACCCTAACCCTAGGTCTAATCGGAACCGTAACCGGATCTCTAAACCTAGCCCTCAACATAACCCTAACCCTAGGTCCAATCGGAACCCTAACCGGATCTCTAACCCTAGCCCTCAACATAACCCTAACCCTAGGTCCAATCGGAACCCTAACCGGATCTCTAACCCTAGCTCTCAACGTAACCCTAACCCTAGGTCCAATCGGAACAGTAAACGGATATCTAACCCTAGCCCTCAACATAACCCGAACCTTGGTCCAATCGGAAACCTAACCGGATCTCTAAACCTCGCCCTCAACATAACCCTAATCCTAGGTCCAATCGGAACCCTAACCGGATCTCTACACCTCGCCCTCAACATAACCCTAACCCTAGGTCCAATCGGAACCCTAACCGGATCTGTGTACCTAGACCTCAACATAACCCTAACCCTAGGTCCAATCGGAACCCTAACCGGATCCGTATACCTAGCCCTCAACATAACCCTAACCCTAGGTCCAATCGGAACCCTAACAGGATCTCTAACCCTCGCCCTCAACATAACCCTAACCCTAGGTCCAATCGTATCCCTAACCGGATCTCTAACCCTAGCCCTCAACATAGCCCTAACCCTAGGTCCAATCGGAACCCTAACCGGATCTGTATACCTAGCCCTCAACATAACCCTAACCCTAGGTCCAATCGGAACCCTAACCGGATCTCTAACCCTAGCCCACAACATAACCCTAACCCTAGGTCCAATCGGAACCCTAACCGGATCTGTGTACCTAGCCCTCAACATAACCCTAACCCTAGGTCCAATCGGAACCCCAACCGGCACTCTAACCCTAACCCTCAACATAACCCTAACCCTAGGTCCAATCGGAAGCCTAACCGGATCTCTAACCCTAGCCCTCAACGTAACCCTAACCCTAGGTCCAATCGGAACCCTAACCGGATCTCTAACCCTAGCCCTCAACATAACCCTAACCCTAGGTTCAATCGTATCCCTAAACGGATCTCTAACGCTAGCCCTCAACATAACCCTAACCCTAGGTCCAATCGGAACCCTAAACGGATATCTAAACCTAGCCCTCAACATAACCCTAACCCTATGTCCAATCGGAACCCTAACCGGATATCTAACCCTGGCCCTCTACATAACCCTAACCCTAGGTCCAATCGGAACCCTAACCGGATCTGTGTACCTAGACCTCAACATAACCCTAACCCTAGGTCCAATCGGAACCCTAACCGGATCTGTATACCTAGCCCTCAACATAACCCTAACCCTAGGTCCAATCGGAACCCTAACAGGATCTCTAACCCTAGCCCTCAACATAACCCTAACCCTAGGTTCAATCGTATCCCTAACCGGATCTCTAACGCTAGCCCTCAACATAACCCTAACCCTAGGTCCAATCGGAACCCTAACCGGATCTGTATACCTAGCCCTCAACATAACCCTAACCCTAGGTCCAATCGGAACCCTAACAGGATCTCTAACCCTAGCCCTCAACATAACCCTAACCCTAGGTTCAATCGTATCCCTAACCGGATCTCTAACGCTAGCCCTCAACATAACCCTAACCCTAGGTCCAATCGGAACCCTAACCGGATCTGTATACCTAGCCCTCAACATAACCCTAACCCTAGGTCCAATCGGAACCCTAACCGGATCTCTAACCCTAGCCCTCAACATAACCCTAACCCTAGGTCCAATCAAAACCCTAACTGGATCTCTAACCCTAGCCCTCAATATAACCCTAACCCTAGGTCCAATCGGAACCCTAACCGGATCTCTAACCCTAGCCCTCAATATAACCCTAACCCTAGGTCCAATCGGAACCCTAACCGGATCTCTAACCCTAGTCCTCAAACTAACCCTAACCCTAGGTCCAATCGCAACCCTAACCGGATCTCTAACCCTAGCCCTCAACATAACCCTAACCCTAGGTCTAATCGGAACCGTAACCGGATCTCTAAACCTAGCCCTCAACATAACCCTAACCCTAGGTCCAATCGGAACCCTAACCGGATCTCTAACCCTAGCCCTCAACATAACCCTAACCCTAGGTCCAATCGGAACCCTAACCGGATCTCTAACCCTAGCTCTCAACGTAACCCTAACCCTAGGTCCAATCGGAACAGTAAACGGATATCTAACCCTAGCCCTCAACATAACCCGAACCTTGGTCCAATCGGAAACCTAACCGGATCTCTAAACCTCGCCCTCAACATAACCCTAATCCTAGGTCCAATCGGAACCCTAACCGGATCTCTAACCCTAGCCCTCAACATAACCCTAACCCTAGGTTCAATCGTATCCCTAACCGGATCTCTAACGCTAGCCCTCAACATAACCCTAACCCTAGGTCCAATCGGAACCCTAACCGGATCTGTATACCTAGCCCTCAACATAACCCTAACCCTAGGTCCAATCGGAACCCTAACCGGATCTCTAACCCTAGCCCTCAACATAACCCTAACCCTAGGTCCAATCGGAACCCTAAACGGATATCTAAACCTAGCCCTCAACATAACCCTAACCCTATGTCCAATCGGAACCCTAACCGGATATCTAACCCTGGCCCTCTACATAACCCTAACCCTAGGTCCAATCGGAACCCTAACCGGATCTGTGTACCTAGACCTCAACATAACCCTAACCCTAGGTCCAATCGGAACCCTAACCGGATCTGTATACCTAGCCCTCAACATAACCCTAACCCTAGGTCCAATCGGAACCCTAACAGGATCTCTAACCCTAGCCCTCAACATAACCCTAACCCTAGGTTCAATCGTATCCCTAACCGGATCTCTAACGCTAGCCCTCAACATAACCCTAACCCTAGGTCCAATCGGAACCCTAACCGGATCTGTATACCTAGCCCTCAACATAACCCTAACCCTAGGTCCAATCGGAACCCTAACAGGATCTCTAACCCTAGCCCTCAACATAACCCTAACCCTAGGTCCAATCGGAACCCTAACCGGATCTGTATACCTAGCCCTCAACATAACCCTAACCCTAGGTTCAATCGTATCCCTAACCGGATCTCTAACGCTAGCCCTCAACATAACCCTAACCCTAGGTCCAATCGGAACCCTAACCGGATCTGTATACCTAGCCCTCAACATAACCCTAACCCTAAGTCCAATCGGAAACCTAACCGGATCTCTAACCCTAGCCCTCAACATAACCCTAACCCTAGGTCCAATCGGAACCGTAACCGGATCTCTAACCCTAGCCCTCAACATAACCCTAACCCTAGGTCCAATCAAAACCCTAACTGGATCTCTAAACCTAGCCCTCAATATAACCCTAACCCTAGGTCCAATCGGAACCCTAACCGGATCTCTAACCCTAGCCCTCAATATAACCCTAACCCTAGGTCCAATCGGAACCCTAACCGGATCTCTAACCCTAGCCCTCAAACTAACCCTAACCCTAGGTCCAATCGCAACCCTAACCGGATCTCTAACCCTAGCCCTCAACATAACCCTAACCCTAGGTCTAATCGGAACCGTAACCGGATCTCTAACCCTAGCCCTCAACATAACCCTAACCCTAGGTCCAATCGGAACCCTAACCGGATCTCTAACCCTAGCCCTCAACATAACCCTAACCCTAGGTCCAATCGGAACCCTAACCGGATCTCTAACCCTAGCTCTCAACGTAACCCTAACCCTAGGTCCAATCGGAACAGTAAACGGATATCTAACCCTAGCCCTCAACATAACCCGAACCTTGGTCCAATCGGAAACCTAACCGGATCTCTAAACCTCGCCCTCAACATAACCCTAATCCTAGGTCCAATCGGAACCCTAACCGGATCTCTACACCTCGCCCTCAACATAACCCTAACCCTAGGTCCAATCGGAACCCTTGCCGGTTCTCTACCCCTCGCCCTCAACATAACCCTAACCCTAGGTCCAATCGGAACCCTAACCGGATATCTAACCCTAGCCCTCTACATAACCCTAACCCTAGTTCCAATCGGAACCGTAACAGGATCTCTAACCCAGCCCGCAACATTACCCTAACCCTAGGTCCAATCGGAACCCTAAACGGATATCTAAACCTAGCCCTCAACATAACCCTAACCCTACGTCCAATCGGAACCCTGACCGGATATCTAACCCTAGCCCTCACCATAACCCTAACCCTAGGTCCAATCGGAACCGTAACCGGAACTCTTACCCTAGCCCTCAACATAACCCTAACCCTAGGTCCAATCGGAACCCTAAACGGATATCTAACCCTAGCCCTCAACATAACCCTAACCCTAGGTCCAATCGGAACCCTAAACGGATTTCTAACCGTAGCCATCAACATAATCCTAACCCTAGGTCCAATCGGAACCCTAACCGGATCTGTATACCTAGCCCTCAACATAACCCTAACCCTAGGTCCAATCGGAACCCTAACCGGATCTCTAACCCTAGCCGACAACATAACCCTAACCCTAGGTCCAATCGGAACCCTAACCGGATCTGTGTACCTAGCCCTCAACATAACCCTAACCCTAGGTCCAATCGCAACCCCAACCGGCACTCTAACCCTAACCCTCAACATAACCCTAACCCTAGGTCCAATCGGAAGCCTAACCGGATCTCTAACCCTAGCCCTCAACGTAACCCTAACCCTAGGTCCAATCGGAACCCTAACCGGATCTCTAACCCTAGCTCTCAACATAACCCTAACCCTAGGTCTAATCGGAACCCTAACCGGATCTGTGTACCTAGACCTCAACATAACCCTAACCCTAGGTCCAATCGGAACCCTAACAGGATCTCTAACCCTCGCCCTCAACATAACCCTAACCCTAGGTCCAATCGTATCCCTAACCGGATCTCTAACCCTAGCCCTCAACATAGCCCTAACCCTAGGTCCAATCGGAACCCTAACCGGATCTGTATACCTAGCCCTCAACATAACCCTAACCCTAGGTCCAATCGGAACCCTAACCGGATCTCTAACCCTAGCCCTCAATATAACCCTAACCCTAGGTCCAATCGGAACCCTAACCGGATCTCTAACCCTAGCCCTCAATATAACCCTAACCCTAGGTCCAATCGGAACCCTAACCGGATCTCTAACCCTAGCCCTCAAACTAACCCTAACCCTAGGTCCAATCGCAACCCTAACCGGATCTCTAACCCTAGCCCTCAACATAACCCTAACCCTAGGTCTAATCGGAACCGTAACCGGATCTCTAAACCTAGCCCTCAACATAACCCTAACCCTAGGTCCAATCGGAACCCTAACCGGATCTCTAACCCTAGCCCTCAACATAACCCTAACCCTAGGTCCAATCGGAACCCTAACCGGATCTCTAACCCTAGCTCTCAACGTAACCCTAACCCTAGGTCCAATCGGAACAGTAAACGGATATCTAACCCTAGCCCTCAACATAACCCGAACCTTGGTCCAATCGGAAACCTAACCGGATCTCTAAACCTCGCCCTCAACATAACCCTAATCCTAGGTCCAATCGGAACCCTAACCGGATCTCTACACCTCGCCCTCAACATAACCCTAACCCTAGGTCCAATCGGAACCCTAACCGGATCTGTGTACCTAGACCTCAACATAACCCTAACCCTAGGTCCAATCGGAACCCTAACCGGATCTGTATACCTAGCCCTCAACATAACCCTAACCCTAGGTCCAATCGGAACCCTAACAGGATCTCTAACCCTCGCCCTCAACATAACCCTAACCCTAGGTCCAATCGTATCCCTAACCGGATCTCTAACCCTAGCCCTCAACATAGCCCTAACCCTAGGTCCAATCGGAACCCTAACCGGATCTGTATACCTAGCCCTCAACATAACCCTAACCCTAGGTCCAATCGGAACCCTAACCGGATCTCTAACCCTAGCCCACAACATAACCCTAACCCTAGGTCCAATCGGAACCCTAACCGGATCTGTGTACCTAGCCCTCAACATAACCCTAACCCTAGGTCCAATCGGAACCCCAACCGGCACTCTAACCCTAACCCTCAACATAACCCTAACCCTAGGTCCAATCGGAAGCCTAACCGGATCTCTAACCCTAGCCCTCAACGTAACCCTAACCCTAGGTCCAATCGGAACCCTAACCGGATCTCTAACCCTAGCTCTCAACATAACCCTAACCCTAGGTCTAATCGGAACCCTAACCGGATCTGTGTACCTAGACCTCAACATAACCCTAACCCTAGGTCCAATCGGAACCCTAACCGGATCTGTATACCTAGCCCTCAACATAACCCTAACCCTAGGTCCAATCGGAACCCTAACAGGATCTCTAACCCTCGCCCTCAACATAACCCTAACCCTAGGTCCAATCGTATCCCTAACCGGATCTCTAACCCTAGCCCTCAACATAGCCCTAACCCTAGGTCCAATCGGAACCCTAACCGGATCTGTATACCTAGCCCTCAACATAACCCTAACCCTAGGTCCAATCGGAACCCTAACCGGATCTCTAACCCTAGCCCTCAACCTAACCCTAACCCTAGGTCCAATCGCAACCCTAACCGGATCTCTAACCCTAGCCCTCAACATAACCCTAACCCTAGGTTCAATCGTATCCCTAAACGGATCTCTAACGCTAGCCCTCAACATAACCCTAACCCTAGGTCCAATCGGAACCCTAAACGGATATCTAAACCTAGCCCTCAACATAACCCTAACCCTATGTCCAATCGGAACCCTAACCGGATATCTAACCCTGGCCCTCTACATAACCCTAACCCTAGGTCCAATCGGAACCCTAACCGGATCTGTGTACCTAGACCTCAACATAACCCTAACCCTAGGTCCAATCGGAACCCTAACCGGATCTGTATACCTAGCCCTCAACATAACCCTAACCCTAGGTCCAATCGGAACCCTAACAGGATCTCTAACCCTAGCCCTCAACATAACCCTAACCCTAGGTTCAATCGTATCCCTAACCGGATCTCTAACGCTAGCCCTCAACATAACCCTAACCCTAGGTCCAATCGGAACCCTAACCGGATCTGTATACCTAGCCCTCAACATAACCCTAACCCTAGGTCCAATCGGAACCCTAACAGGATCTCTAACCCTAGCCCTCAACATAACCCTAACCCTAGGTTCAATCGTATCCCTAACCGGATCTCTAACGCTAGCCCTCAACATAACCCTAACCCTAGGTCCAATCGGAACCCTAACCGGATCTGTATACCTAGCCCTCAACATAACCCTAACCCTAGGTCCAATCGGAACCCTAACCGGATCTCTAACCCTAGCCCTCAACATAACCCTAACCCTAGGTCCAATCAAAACCCTAACTGGATCTCTAACCCTAGCCCTCAATATAACCCTAACCCTAGGTCCAATCGGAACCCTAACCGGATCTCTAACCCTAGCCCTCAATATAACCCTAACCCTAGGTCCAATCGGAACCCTAACCGGATCTCTAACCCTAGCCCTCAAACTAACCCTAACCCTAGGTCCAATCGCAACCCTAACCGGATCTCTAACCCTAGCCCTCAACATAACCCTAACCCTAGGTCTAATCGGAACCGTAACCGGATCTCTAAACCTAGCCCTCAACATAACCCTAACCCTAGGTCCAATCGGAACCCTAACCGGATCTCTAACCCTAGCCCTCAACATAACCCTAACCCTAGGTCCAATCGGAACCCTAACCGGATCTCTAACCCTAGCTCTCAACGTAACCCTAACCCTAGGTCCAATCGGAACAGTAAACGGATATCTAACCCTAGCCCTCAACATAACCCGAACCTTGGTCCAATCGGAAACCTAACCGGATCTCTAAACCTCGCCCTCAACATAACCCTAATCCTAGGTCCAATCGGAACCCTAACCGGATCTCTAACCCTAGCCCTCAACATAACCCTAACCCTAGGTTCAATCGTATCCCTAACCGGATCTCTAACGCTAGCCCTCAACATAACCCTAACCCTAGGTCCAATCGGAACCCTAACCGGATCTGTATACCTAGCCCTCAACATAACCCTAACCCTAGGTCCAATCGGAACCCTAACCGGATCTCTAACCCTAGCCCTCAACATAACCCTAACCCTAGGTCCAATCGGAACCCTAAACGGATATCTAAACCTAGCCCTCAACATAACCCTAACCCTATGTCCAATCGGAACCCTAACCGGATATCTAACCCTGGCCCTCTACATAACCCTAACCCTAGGTCCAATCGGAACCCTAACCGGATCTGTGTACCTAGACCTCAACATAACCCTAACCCTAGGTCCAATCGGAACCCTAACCGGATCTGTATACCTAGTCCTCAACATAACCCTAACCCTAGGTCCAATCGGAACCCTAACAGGATCTCTAACCCTCGCCCTCAACATAACCCTAACCCTAGGTCCAATCGTATCCCTAACCGGATCTCTAACCCTAGCCCTCAACATAGCCCTAACCCTAGGTCCAATCGGAACCCTAACCGGATCTGTATACCTAGCCCTCAACATAACCCTAACCCTAGGTCCAATCGGAACCCTAACCGGATCTCTAACCCTAGCCCACAACATAACCCTAACCCTAGGTCCAATCGGAACCCTAACCGGATCTGTGTACCTAGCCCTCAACATAACCCTAACCCTAGGTCCAATCGGAACCCCAACCGGCACTCTAACCCTAACCCTCAACATAACCCTAACCCTAGGTCCAATCGGAAGCCTAACCGGATCTCTAACCCTAGCCCTCAACGTAACCCTAACCCTAGGTCCAATCGGAACCCTAACCGGATCTCTAACCCTAGCTCTCAACATAACCCTAACCCTAGGTCTAATCGGAACCCTAACCGGATCTGTGTACCTAGACCTCAACATAACCCTAACCCTAGGTCCAATCGGAACCCTAACCGGATCTGTATACCTAGCCCTCAACATAACCCTAACCCTAGGTCCAATCGGAACCCTAACAGGATCTCTAACCCTCGCCCTCAACATAACCCTAACCCTAGGTCCAATCGTATCCCTAACCGGATCTCTAAACCTAGCCCTCAACATAGCCCTAACCCTAGGTCCAATCGGAACCCTAACCGGATCTGTATACCTAGCCCTCAACATAACCCTAACCCTAGGTCCAATCGGAACCCTAACCGGATCTCTAACCCTAGCCCTCAACCTAACCCTAACCCTAGGTCCAATCGCAACCCTAACCGGATCTCTAACCCTAGCCCTCAACATAACCCTAACCCTAGGTTCAATCGTATCCCTAAACGGATCTCTAACGCTAGCCCTCAACATAACCCTAACCCTAGGTCCAATCGGAACCCTAAACGGATATCTAAACCTAGCCCTCAACATAACCCTAACCCTATGTCCAATCGGAACCCTAACCGGATATCTAACCCTGGCCCTCTACATAACCCTAACCCTAGGTCCAATCGGAACCCTAACCGGATCTGTGTACCTAGACCTCAACATAACCCTAACCCTAGGTCCAATCGGAACCCTAACCGGATCTGTATACCTAGCCCTCAACATAACCCTAACCCTAGGTCCAATCGGAACCCTAACAGGATCTCTAACCCTAGCCCTCAACATAACCCTAACCCTAGGTTCAATCGTATCCCTAACCGGATCTCTAACGCTAGCCCTCAACATAACCCTAACCCTAGGTCCAATCGGAACCCTAACCGGATCTGTATACCTAGCCCTCAACATAACCCTAACCCTAGGTCCAATCGGAACCCTAACCGGATCTCTAACCCTAGCCCTCAACATAACCCTAACCCTAGGTCCAATCAAAACCCTAACTGGATCTCTAACCCTAGCCCTCAATATAACCCTAACCCTAGGTCCAATCGGAACCCTAACCGGATATCTAACCCTGGCCCTCTACATAACCCTAACCCTAGGTCCAATCGGAACCCTAACCGGATCTGTGTACCTAGACCTCAACATAACCCTAACCCTAGGTCCAATCGGAACCCTAACCGGATCTGTATACCTAGCCCTCAACATAACCCTAACCCTAGGTCCAATCGGAACCCTAACAGGATCTCTAACCCTAGCCCTCAACATAACCCTAACCCTAGGTTCAATCGTATCCCTAACCGGATCTCTAACGCTAGCCCTCAACATAACCCTAACCCTAGGTCCAATCGGAACCCTAACCGGATCTGTATACCTAGCCCTCAACATAACCCTAACCCTAGGTCCAATCGGAACCCTAACCGGATCTCTAAACCTAGCCCTCAACATAACCCTAACCCTAGGTCCAATCAAAACCCTAACTGGATCTCTAACCCTAGCCCTCAATATAACCCTAACCCTAGGTCCAATCGGAACCCTAACCGGATCTCTAACCCTAGCCCTCAATATAACCCTAACCCTAGGTCCAATCGGAACCCTAACCGGATCTCTAACCCTAGCCCTCAAACTAACCCTAACCCTAGGTCCAATCGCAACCCTAACCGGATCTCTAACCCTAGCCCTCAACATAACCCTAACCCTAGGTCTAATCGGAACCGTAACCGGATCTCTAAACCTAGCCCTCAACATAACCCTAACCCTAGGTCCAATCGGAACCCTAACCGGATCTCTAACCCTAGCCCTCAACATAACCCTAACCCTAGGTCCAATCGGAACCCTAACCGGATCTCTAACCCTAGCTCTCAACGTAACCCTAACCCTAGGTCCAATCGGAACAGTAAACGGATATCTAACCCTAGCCCTCAACATAACCCGAACCTTGGTCCAATCGGAAACCTAACCGGATCTCTAAACCTCGCCCTCAACATAACCCTAATCCTAGGTCCAATCGGAACCCTAACCGGATCTCTACACCTCGCCCTCAACATAACCCTAACCCTAGGTCCAATCGGAACCCTTGCCGGTTCTCTACCCCTCGCCCTCAACATAACCCTAACCCTAGGTCCAATCGGAACCCTAACCGGATATCTAACCCTAGCCCTCTACATAACCCTAACCCTAGTTCCAATCGGAACCGTAACAGGATCTCTAACCCAGCCCGCAACATTACCCTAACCCTAGGTCCAATCGGAACCCTAAACGGATATCTAAACCTAGCCCTCAACATAACCCTAACCCTACGTCCAATCGGAACCCTGACCGGATATCTAACCCTAGCCCTCTACATAACCCTAACCCTAGGTCCAATCGGAACCCTTACCGGATCTGTGTACCTAGACCTCAACATAACCCTAACCCTAGGTCCAATCGGAACCCTAACAGGATCTCTAACCCTAGCCCTCAACATAACCCTAACCCTAGGTCCAATCGGAACCCTAACCGGATCTCTAACCCTAGCCCTCAACATAACCCTAACCCTAGGTCCAATCGGAACCGTAACCGGATCTCTAACCCTAGCCCTCAACATAACCCTAACCCTAGGTCCAATCAAAACCCTAACTGGATCTCTAAACCTAGCCCTCAATATAACCCTAACCCTAGGTCCAATCGGAACCCTAACCGGATCTCTAACCCTAGCGCTCAATATAACCCTAACCCTAGGTCCAATCGGAACCCTAACCGGATCTCTAACCCTAGCCCTCAAACTAACCCTAACCCTAGGTCCAATCGCAACCCTAACCGGATCTCTAACCCTAGCCCTCAACATAACCCTAACCCTAGGTCTAATCGGAACCGTAACCGGATCTCTAACCCTAGCCCTCAACATAACCCTAACCCTAGGTCCAATCGGAACCCTAACCGGATCTCTAACCCTAGCCCTCAACATAACCCTAACCGTAGGTCCAATCGGAACCCTAACCGGATCTCTAACCCTAGCTCTCAACGTAACCCTAACCCTAGGTCCAATCGGAACAGTAAACGGATATCTAACCCTAGCCCTCAACATAACCCGAACCTTGGTCCAATCGGAAACCTAACCGGATCTCTAAACCTCGCCCTCAACATAACCCTAATCCTAGGTCCAATCGGAACCCTAACCAGATCTCTACACCTCGCCCTCAACATAACCCTAACCCTAGGTCCAATCGGAACCCTTGCCGGTTCTCTACCCCTCGCCCTCAACATAACCCTAACCCTAGGTCCAATCGGAACCCTAACCGGATATCTAACCCTAGCCCTCTACATAACCCTAACCCTAGTTCCAATCGGAACCGTAACAGGATCTCTAACCCAGCCCGCAACATTACCCTAACCCTAGGTCCAATCGGAACCCTAAACGGATATCTAAACCTAGCCCTCAACATAACCCTAACCCTACGTCCAATCGGAACCCTGACCGGATATCTAACCCTAGCCCTCACCATAACCCTAACCCTAGGTCCAATCGGAACCGTAACCGGAACTCTTACCCTAGCCCTCAACATAACCCTAACCCTAGGTCCAATCGGAACCCTAAACGGATATCTAACCCTAGCCCTCAACATAACCCTAACCCTAGGTCCAATCGGAACCCTAAACGGATTTCTAACCGTAGGCATCAACATAATCCTAACCCTAGGTCCAATCGGAACCCTAACCGGATCTGTATACCTAGCCCTCAACATAACCCTAACCCTAGGTCCAATCGGAACCCTAACCGGATCTCTAACCCTAGTCCACAACATAACCCTAACCCTAGGTCCAATCGGAACCCTAACCGGATCTGTGTACCTAGCCCTCAACATAACCCTAACCCTAGGTCCAATCGCAACCCCAACCGGCACTCTAACCCTAACCCTCAACATAACCCTAACCCTAGGTCCAATCGGAAGCCTAACCGGATCTCTAACCCTAGCCCTCAACGTAACCCTAACCCTAGGTCCAATCGGAACCCTAACCGGATCTCTAACCCTAGCTCTCAACATAACCCTAACCCTAGGTCTAATCGGAACCCTAACCGGATCTGTGTACCTAGACCTCAACATAACCCTAACCCTAGGTCCAATCGGAACCCTAACAGGATCTCTAACCCTCGCCCTCAACATAACCCTAACCCTAGGTCCAATCGTATCCCTAACCGGATCTCTAACCCTAGCCCTCAACATAGCCCTAACCCTAGGTCCAATCGGAACCCTAACCGGATCTGTATACCTAGCCCTCAACATAACCCTAACCCTAGGTCCAATCGGAACCCTAACCGGATCTCTAACCCTAGCCCACAACATAACCCTAACCCTAGGTCCAATCGGAACCCTAACCGGATCTGTGTACCTAGCCCTCAACATAACCCTAACCCTAGGTCCAATCGGAACCCCAACCGGCACTCTAACCCTAACCCTCAACATAACCCTAACCCTAGGTCCAATCGGAAGCCTAACCGGATCTCTAACCCTAGCCCTCAACGTAACCCTAACCCTAGGTCCAATCGGAACCCTAACCGGATCTCTAACCCTAGCTCTCAACATAACCCTAACCCTAGGTCTAATCGGAACCCTAATCGGATCTGTGTACCTAGACCTCAACATAACCCTAACCCTAGGTCCAATCGGAACCCTAACCGGATCTGTATACCTAGCCCTCAACATAACCCTAACCCTAGGTCCAATCGGAACCCTAACAGGATCTCTAACCCTCGCCCTCAACATAACCCTAACCCTAGTTCCAATCGTATCCCTAACCGGATCTCTAACCCTAGCCCTCAACATAGCCCTAACCCTAGGTCCAATCGGAACCCTAACCGGATCTGTATACCTAGCCCTCAACATAACCCTAACCCTAGGTCCAATCGGAACCCTAACCGGATCTCTAACCCTAGCCCTCAACCTAACCCTAACCCTAGGTCCAATCGCAACCCTAACCGGATCTCTAACCCTAGCCCTCAACATAACCCTAACCCTAGGTTCAATCGTATCCCTAAACGGATCTCTAACGCTAGCCCTCAACATAACCCTAACCCTAGGTCCAATCGGAACCCTAAACGGATATCTAAACCTAGCCCTCAACATAACCCTAACCCTATGTCCAATCGGAACCCTAACCGGATATCTAACCCTGGCCCTCTACATAACCCTAACCCTAGGTCCAATCGGAACCCTAACCGGATCTGTGTACCTAGACCTCAACATAACCCTAACCCTAGGTCCAATCGGAACCCTAACCGGATCTGTATACCTAGCCCTCAACATAACCCTAACCCTAGGTCCAATCGGAACCCTAACAGGATCTCTAACCCTAGCCCTCAACATAACCCTAACCCTAGGTTCAATCGTATCCCTAACCGGATCTCTAACGCTAGCCCTCAACATAACCCTAACCCTAGGTCCAATCGGAACCCTAACCGGATCTGTATACCTAGCCCTCAACATAACCCTAACCCTAGGTCCAATCGGAACCCTAACAGGATCTCTAACCCTAGCCCTCAACATAACCCTAACCCTAGGTTCAATCGTATCCCTAACCGGATCTCTAACGCTAGCCCTCAACATAACCCTAACCCTAGGTCCAATCGGAACCCTAACCGGATCTGTATACCTAGCCCTCAACATAACCCTAACCCTAGGTCCAATCGGAACCCTAACCGGATCTCTAACCCTAGCCCTCAACATAACCCTAACCCTAGGTCCAATCAAAACCCTAACTGGATCTCTAACCCTAGCCCTCAATATAACCCTAACCCTAGGTCCAATCGGAACCCTAACCGGATCTCTAACCCTAGCCCTCAATATAACCCTAACCCTAGGTCCAATCGGAACCCTAACCGGATCTCTAACCCTAGCCCTCAAACTAACCCTAACCCTAGGTCCAATCGCAACCCTAACCGGATCTCTAACCCTAGCCCTCAACATAACCCTAACCCTAGGTCTAATCGGAACCGTAACCGGATCTCTAAACCTAGCCCTCAACATAACCCTAACCCTAGGTCCAATCGGAACCCTAACCGGATCTCTAACCCTAGCCCTCAACATAACCCTAACCCTAGGTCCAATCGGAACCCTAACCGGATCTCTAACCCTAGCTCTCAACGTAACCCTAACCCTAGGTCCAATCGGAACAGTAAACGGATATCTAACCCTAGCCCTCAACATAACCCGAACCTTGGTCCAATCGGAAACCTAACCGGATCTCTAAACCTCGCCCTCAACATAACCCTAATCCTAGGTCCAATCGGAACCCTAACCGGATCTCTAACCCTAGCCCTCAACATAACCCTAACCCTAGGTTCAATCGTATCCCTAACCGGATCTCTAACGCTAGCCCTCAACATAACCCTAACCCTAGGTCCAATCGGAACCCTAACCGGATCTGTATACCTAGCCCTCAACATAACCCTAACCCTAGGTCCAATCGGAACCCTAACCGGATCTCTAACCCTAGCCCTCAACATAACCCTAACCCTAGGTCCAATCGGAACCCTAAACGGATATCTAAACCTAGCCCTCAACATAACCCTAACCCTATGTCCAATCGGAACCCTAACCGGATATCTAACCCTGGCCCTCTACATAACCCTAACCCTAGGTCCAATCGGAACCCTAACCGGATCTGTGTACCTAGACCTCAACATAACCCTAACCCTAGGTCCAATCGGAACCCTAACCGGATCTGTACACCTAGCCCTCAACATAACCCTAACCCTAGGTCCAATCGGAACCCTAACAGGATCTCTAACCCTAGCCCTCAACATAACCCTAACCCTAGGTTCAATCGTATCCCTAACCGGATCTCTAACGCTAGCCCTCAACATAACCCTAACCCTAGGTCCAATCGGAACCCTAACCGGATCTGTATACCTAGCCCTCAACATAACCCTAACCCTAGGTCCAATCGGAACCCTAACAGGATCTCTAACCCTAGCCCTCAACATAACCCTAACCCTAGGTTCAATCGTATCCCTAACCGGATCTCTAACGCTAGCCCTCAACATAACCTAACCCTAGGTCCAATCGGAACCCTAACCGGATCTGTATACCTAGCCCTCAACATAACCCTAACCCTAGGTCCAATCGGAACCCTAACCGGATCTCTAACCCTAGCCCTCAACATAACCCTAACCCTAGGTCCAATCAAAACCCTAACTGGATCTCTAACCCTAGCCCTCAATATAACCCTAACCCTAGGTCCAATCGGAACCCTAACCGGATCTCTAACCCTAGCCCTCAATATAACCCTAACCCTAGGTCCAATCGGAACCCTAACCGGATCTCTAACCCTAGCCCTCAAACTAACCCTAACCCTAGGTCCAATCGCAACCCTAACCGGATCTCTAACCCTAGCCCTCAACATAACCCTAACCCTAGGTCTAATCGGAACCGTA
This sequence comes from Miniopterus natalensis, assembly GCF_054644295.1. Lineage (NCBI taxonomy): Eukaryota > Metazoa > Chordata > Mammalia > Chiroptera > Miniopteridae > Miniopterus > Miniopterus natalensis. Next base: position 299,180 of record NW_028269988.1, read on the forward strand.
ACCGGATCTCTAAACCTAGCCCTCAACATAACACTAACCCTAGGTCCAATCGGAACCCTAACCGGATCTCTAACCCTAGCCCTCAACATAACCCTAACCCTAGGTCCAATCGGAACCCTAACCGGATCTCTAACCCTAGCTCTCAACGTAACCCTAACCCTAGGTCCAATCGGAACAGTAAACGGATATCTAACCCTAGCCCTCAACATAACCCGAACCTTGGTCCAATCGGAAACCTAACCGGATCTCTAAACCTCGCCCTCAACATAACCCTAATCCTAGGTCCAATCGGAACCCTAACCGGATCTCTACACCTCGCCCTCAACATAACCCTAACCCTAGGTCCAATCGGAACCCTTGCCGGTTCTCTACCCCTCGCCCTCAACATAACCCTAACCCTAGGTCCAATCGGAACCCTAACCGGATATCTAAACCTAGCCCTCTACATAACCCTAACCCTAGTTCCAATCGGAACCGTAACAGGATCTCTAACCCAGCCCGCAACATTACCCTAACCCTAGGTCCAATCGGAACCCTAAACGGATATCTAAACCTAGCCCTCAACATAACCCTAACCCTACGTCCAATCGGAACCCTGACCGGATATCTAACCCTAGCCCTCTACATAACCCTAACCCTAGGTCCAATCGGAACCCTTACCGGATCTGTGTACCTAGACCTCAACATAACCCTAACCCTAGGTCCAATCGGAACCCTAACAGGATCTCTAACCCTAGCCCTCAACATAACCCTAACCCTAGGTTCAATCGTATCCCTAACCGGATCTCTAACGCTAGCCCTCAACATAACCCTAACCCTAGGTCCAATCGGAACCCTAACCGGATCTGTATACCTAGCCCTCAACATAACCCTAACCCTAGGTCCAATCGGAACCCTAACCGGATCTCTAACCCTAGCCGTCAACATAACCCTAACCCTAGGTCCAATCGGAACCGTAACCGGATCTCTAACCCTAGCCCTCAACATAACCCTAACCCTAGGTCCAATCAAAACCCTAACTGGATCTCTAAACCTAGCCCTCAATATAACCCTAACCCTAGGTCCAATCGGAACCCTAACCGGATCTCTAACCCTAGCCCTCAATATAACCCTAACCCTAGGTCCAATCGGAACCCTAACCGGATCTCTAACCCTAGCCCTCAAACTAACCCTAACCCTAGGTCCAATCGCAACCCTAACCGGATCTCTAACCCTAGCCCTCAACATAACCCTAACCCTAGGTCTAATCGGAACCGTAACCGGATCTCTAACCCTAGCCCTCAACATAACCCTAACCCTAGGTCCAATCGGAACCCTAACCGGATCTCTAACCCTAGCCCTCAACATAACCCTAACCCTAGGTCCAATCGGAACCCTAACCGGATCTCTAACCCTAGCTCTCAACGTAACCCTAACCCTAGGTCCAATCGGAACAGTAAACGGATATCTAACCCTAGCCCTCAACATAACCCGAACCTTGGTCCAATCGGAAACCTAACCGGATCTCTAAACCTCGCCCTCAACATAACCCTAATCCTAGGTCCAATCGGAACCCTAACCGGATCTCTACACCTCGCCCTCAACATAACCCTAACCCTAGGTCCAATCGGAACCCTTGCCGGTTCTCTACCCCTCGCCCTCAACATAACCCTAACCCTAGGTCCAATCGGAACCCTAACCGGATATCTAACCCTAGCCCTCTACATAACCCTAACCCTAGTTCCAATCGGAACCGTAACAGGATCTCTAACCCAGCCCGCAACATTACCCTAACCCTAGGTCCAATCGGAACCCTAAACGGATATCTAAACCTAGCCCTCAACATAACCCTAACCCTACGTCCAATCGGAACCCTGACCGGATATCTAACCCTAGCCCTCAACATAACCCTAACCCTAGGTCCAATCGGAACCGTAACCGGAACTCTTACCCTAGCCCTCAACATAACCCTAACCCTAGGTCCAATCGGAACCCTAAACGGATATCTAACCCTAGCCCTCAACATAACCCTAACCCTAGGTCCAATCGGAACCCTAAACGGATTTCTAACCGTAGCCATCAACATAATCCTAACCCTAGGTCCAATCGGAACCCTAACCGGATCTGTATACCTAGCCCTCAACATAACCCTAACCCTAGGTCCAATCGGAACCCTAACCGGATCTCTAACCCTAGCCCACAACATAACCCTAACCCTAGGTCCAATCGGAACCCTAACCGGATCTGTGTACCTAGCCCTCAACATAACCCTAACCCTAGGTCCAATCGCAACCCCAACCGGCACTCTAACCCTAACCCTCAACATAACCCTAACCCTAGGTCCAATCGGAAGCCTAACCGGATCTCTAACCCTAGCCCTCAACGTAACCCTAACCCTAGGTCCAATCGGAACCGTAACCGGATCTCTAACCCTAGCTCTCAACATAACCCTAACCCTAGGTCTAATCGGAACCCTAACCGGATCTGTGTACCTAGACCTCAACATAACCCTAACCCTAGGTCCAATCGGAACCCTAACCGGATCTGTATACCTAGCCCTCAACATAACCCTAACCCTAGGTCCAATCGGAACCCTAACAGGATCTCTAACCCTCGCCCTCAACATAACCCTAACCCTAGGTCCAATCGTATCCCTAACCGGATCTCTAACCCTAGCCCTCAACATAGCCCTAACCCTAGGTCCAATCGGAACCCTAACCGGATCTGTATACCTAGCCCTCAACATAACCCTAACCCTAGGTCCAATCGGAACCCTAACCGGATCTCTAACCCTAGCCCTCAACCTAACCCTAACCCTAGGTCCAATCGCAACCCTAACCGGATCTCTAACCCTAGCCCTCAACATAACCCTAACCCTAGGTTCAATCGTATCCCTAAACGGATCTCTAACGCTAGCCCTCAACATAACTCTAACCCTAGGTCCAATCGGAACCCTAAACGGATATCTAAACCTAGCCCTCAACATAACCCTAACCCTATGTCCAATCGGAACCCTAACCGGATATCTAACCCTGGCCCTCTACATAACCCTAACCCTAGGTCCAATCGGAACCCTAACCGGATCTGTGTACCTAGACCTCAACATAACCCTAACCCTAGGTCCAATCGGAACCCTAACCGGATCTGTATACCTAGCCCTCAACATAACCCTAATCCTAGGTCCAATCGGAACCCTAACAGGATCTCTAACCCTAGCCCTCAACATAACCCTAACCCTAGGTTCAATCGTATCCCTAACCGGATCTCTAACGCTAGCCCTCAACATAACCCTAACCCTAGGTCCAATCGGAACCCTAACCGGATCTGTATACCTAGCCCTCAACATAACCCTAACCCTAGGTCCAATCGGAACCCTAACAGGATCTCTAACCCTAGCCCTCAACATAACCCTAACCCTAGGTCCAATCGGAACCCTAACCGGATCTGTATACCTAGCCCTCAACATAACCCTAACCCTAGGTCCAATCGGAACCCTAACCGGATCTCTAACCCTAGCCCTCAACATAACCCTAACCCTAGGTCCAATCGGAACCGTAACCGGATCTCTAACCCTAGCCCTCAACATAACCCTAACCCTAGGTCCAATCAAAACCCTAACTGGATCTCTAACCCTAGCCCTCAATATAACCCTAACCCTAGGTCCAATCGGAACCCTAACCGGATCTCTAACCCTAGCCCTCAATATAACCCTAACCCTAGGTCCAATCGGAACCCTAACCGGATCTCTAACCCTAGCCCTCAAACTAACCCTAACCCTAGGTCCAATCGCAACCCTAACCGGATCTCTAACCCTAGCCCTCAACATAACCCTAACCCTAGGTCTAATCGGAACCGTAACCGGATCTCTAACCCTAGCCCTCAACATAACCCTAACCCTAGGTCCAATCGGAACCCTAACCGGATCTCTAACCCTAGCCCTCAACATAACCCTAACCCTAGGTCCAATCGGAACCCTAACCGGATCTCTAACCCTAGCTCTCAACGTAACCCTAACCCTAGGTCCAATCGGAACAGTAAACGGATATCTAACCCTAGCCCTCAACATAACCCGAACCTTGGTCCAATCGGAAACCTAACCGGATCTCTAAACCTCGCCCTCAACATAACCCTAATCCTAGGTCCAATCGGAACCCTAACCGGATCTCTACACCTCGCCCTCAACATAACCCTAACCCTAGGTCCAATCGGAACCCTTGCCGGTTCTCTACCCCTCGCCCTCAACATAACCCTAACCCTAGGTCCAATCGGAACCCTAACCGGATATCTAACCCTAGCCCTCTACATAACCCTAACCCTAGTTCCAATCGGAACCGTAACAGGATCTCTAACCCAGCCCGCAACATTACCCTAACCCTAGGTCCAATCGGAACCCTAAACGGATATCTAAACCTAGCCCTCAACATAACCCTAACCCTACGTCCAATCGGAACCCTGACCGGATATCTAACCCTAGCCCTCTACATAACCCTAACCCTAGGTCCAATCGGAACCCTTACCGGATATGTGTACCTAGACCTCAACATAACCCTAACCCTAGGTCCAATCGGAACCCTAACCGGATCTGTATACCTAGCCCTCAACATAACCCTAACCCTAGGTCCAATCGGAACCCTAACAGGATCTCTAACCCTAGCCCTCAACATAACCCTAACCCTAGGTCCAATCGGAACCCTAACCGGATCTCTAAACCTAGCTCTCAACATAACCCTAACCCTAGGTCCAATCAGTACCCTAACCGGATCTCTAACCCTAGCCCTCAACATAAACCTAAACCTACGTCCAATCGGAACCCTAACCGGATTTCTAACCCTAGCCTTCAACATAACCCTAACCCTAGGTCCAATCGGAACCCTAACCGGATCTGTGTACCTAGCCCTCAACATAACCCTAACCCTAGGTCCAATCGGAACCCCAACCGAATCTCTAACCCTAGCCCTCAACATAACCCTAACCCTAGGTCCAATCGGAAGCTTAACCGGATCTCTAACCCTAGCCCTCAACATAACCCTAACCCTAGGTCTAATCGGAACCCTAACCGGATCTCTAACCCTAGCCCTCAACATAACCCTAACCCTAGGTCCAATCGGAACCCTAACCGGAACTCTAACCCTAGCCCTCAAAATAACCCTAACCCTAGGTCCAATCGGAACCCTAAGCGGATCTCTAACCCTAGCGCTCAACATATCACTAACCGTAGGTCCAATCGGAACCCTAAACGGATATCTAACCCTAGCCCTCAACATAACCCTAACCCTAGGTCCAAACGGAACCCTAAACGGATATCTAACCCTAGCCCTCAACATAACCCTAACCCTAGGTCCATTCGGAACCCTAACCGGATATCTAACCCTAGCCCTCAACATAACCGTAACCCTAGTTCCAATCGGAACCCTAACAGGATCTCTACCCCAGCCCTCAACATAACCCTAACGCTAGGTCCAATCGGAACCCTAACCGGATCTCTACCCCTCGCCCGCAACATAACCCTAACCCTAGGTCCAATCGGAACCCTAACCGGATATCTAACACTAGCCCTCAAGATAACCCTAACCCTAGGTAAAAATCGGAACCCTAATCGGATCTCTAACCCTAGCTCTCAACATAACCCTAACCCTAGGTCCAATCGGAACCCTAACAGGATCTCTAACCCTAGCCCTCAACATAACCCTAACCCTAGGTTCAATCGTATCCCTAACCGGATCTCTAACGCTAGCCTTCAACATAACCCTAACCCTAGGTCCAATCGGAACCCTAACCGGATCTGTATACCTAGCCCTCAACATAACCCTAACCCTAGGTCCAATCGGAACCCTAATCGGATCTCTAACCCTAGCCCTCAACCTAACCCTAACCCTAGGTCCAATCGCAACCCTAACCGGATCTCTAACCCTAGCCCTCAACATAACCCTAACCCTAGGTTCAATCGTATCCCTAACCGGATCTCTAACGCTAGCCCTCAACATAACCCTAACCCTAGGTCCAATCGGAACCCTAAACGGATATCTAAACCTAGCCCTCAACATAACCCTAACCCTAGGTCCAATCGGAACCCTAACCGGATATCTAACCCTGGCCCTCTACATAACCCTAACCCTAGGTCCAATCGGAACCCTAACCGGATCTGTGTACCTAGACCTCAACATAACCCTAACCCTAGGTCCAATCGGAACCCTAACAGGATCTCTACCCCAGCCCTCAACATAACCCTAACTCTAGTTCCAATCGGAACCCTAACAGGATCTCTACAACAGCCCTCAACATAACCCTAACCCTAGTTCCAATCGGAACCCTAACAGGATCTCTACCCCAGCCCTCAACATAACCCTAACCCGAGGTCCAATCGAAACCCTAACCGGATCTGTATACCTAGCCCTCAACATAACCCTAACCCTAGGTCCAATCGGAACCCTAACAGGATCTTTAACCCTAGCCCTCAACATAACCCTAACCCTAGGTTCAATCGTATCCCTAACCGGATCTCTAACGCTAGCCCTCAACATAACCCTAACCCTAGGTCCAATCGGAACCCTAACCGGATCTGTATACCTCGCCCTCAACATAACCCTAACCCTAGGTCCAATCCGAACCCTAACCGGATCTCTAACCCTAGCCCTCAACCTAACCCTAACCCTAGCTCCAATCGCAACCCTAACCGGATCTCTAACCCTAGCCCTCAACATAACCCTAACCCTAGGTTCAATCGTATCCCTAACCGGATCTCTAACGCTAGCCCTCAACATAACCCTAGCCCTAGGTCCAATCGGAACCCTAACCGTATCTGTATACCTAGCCCTCAACATAACCCTAACCCTAGGTCCAATCGGAACCCTAACCGGATCTGTATACCTAGCCCTCAACATAACCCTAACCCTAGGTCCAATCGGAACCCTAAACGGATATCTAAACCTAGCCCTCAACATAACCCTAACCCTAGGTCCAATCGGAACCCTAACCGGATATCTAACCCTGGCCCTCTACATAACCCTAACCCTAGGTCCAATCGGAACCCTAACCGGATCTGTGTACCTAGACCTCAACATAACCCTAACCCTAGGTCCAATCGGAACCCTAACCGGATCTGTATACCTAGCCCTCAACATAACCCTAACCCTAGGTCCAATCGGAACCCTAAGAGGATCTTTAACCCTAGCCCTCAACATAACCCTAATCCTAGGTTCAATCGTATCCCTAACCGGATCTCTAACGCTAGCCCTCAACATAACCCTAACCCTAGGTCCAATCGGAACCCTAACCGGATCTGTATATCTCGCCCTCAACATAACCCTAACCCTAGGTCCAATCGGAACCCTAACCGGATCTCTAACCCTAGCCCTCAACCTAACCCTAACCCTAGCTCCAATCGCAACCCTAACCGGATCTCTAACCCTAGCCCTCAACATAACCCTAACCCTAGGTTCAATCGTATCCCTAACCGGATCTCTAACGGTAGCCCTCAACATAACCCTAACCCTAGGTCCAATCGGAACCCTAACCGTATCTGTATACCTAGCCCTCAACATAACCCTAACCCTAGGTCCAATCGGAACCCTAACCGGATCTGTATACCTAGCCCTCAACATAACCCTAACCCTAGGTCCAATCGGAACCCTAATCGGATCTCTAACCCTAGCCCTCAACCTAACCCTAACCCTAGGTCCAATCGTAACCTTAACCGGATCTCTAACCCTAGCCCTCAACATAACCCTAACCCTAGGTTCAATCGTATCCCTAACCGG